>NC_092807.1:46995308-47150308 GCF_040954645.1 Diabrotica undecimpunctata | reverse complement strand
AAAAAGTATAAATTTAAATAATTAAAAGTGATATATCAAAGAAGTTAACAGTGATTTGTTAAGTGCCGTAAGTACTTCTTTCCAGTTAATCATAGTTTGATTAGAAATATCACTTTTAAGCATCAATAACATATTCTCATCAATAATTGTAGTTACAAATTAACCAAAAAACTAGTTGTACTCTTATCGTTATTCAGCTAATTTGGTAATTACCAGCCGATCAACTAGTTTTAAAATAAACAGAGTCGGACTTTATTTGATTTAATCTATATATAAAATAAAGTCCTGTTAAAATTGCATATAGAGGATTCATCATGTCCGTAACATCAGATGGAAGTTTCAATGTAATTAACTCTGTACCACAACATACCAGCACAGTTAAATCCTACTCAAAAGTTTTAAGCCAACATACATATCCTAGTCCTGAACAAGCGATTGTTTTCTCTTCAAAGGATGGATTACGCCTACAGGACTACCTCATACCACTAGGAGCACTTATACAGCCCAAAAACATCGTATTTTCTTCAAGGCTGTCCAATAATCGAGTATGCATGTATCTAGCGAGCAAAGAAATTGTGGATAACTTTATGCAGGTATATGATGGTATAATACTAATAAATGATGAACCAGTTCAAGCTAGAAAATATATTACTCCAGCGGATAGGTTAGTTCTATCGAATGTATGCCCCTCAATTCCCCATGATATTCTCATTCACGAATTAGAAAACCTAGGTCTCAAGCCAATGTCATCAATGACCTTTCTTCGTATTAGCTCTACCTTACCGGAATTCAATCATATTTACAGTTTTAGAAGACAAATTTTTATCAACCCTGTTATAAATCCTTTACCAGAATCTTTTTTGATTAATTACGATAACAAATCTTATTGAATTTTCTTATCGCAAGATAATCAGTTTCGATGCTTTAACTGCAAACAGCAAGGACATAATGCTAATAATTGTAAAAATCCCACAAACTCTCAACAAACACCCACACCTCAAACTATTTCAACATCGTTAAATACTCCTTCACAAATGGACACCATACAAAAACTTCCCAATCAGCAATCTACTTCCTTAACAAACAGTACAAATCCTGAACATGTCGAACCAAAAGCATCCTCAGTTACCAATACCATTACATCTCCAGAAAATAACAGCGCTATATCACTAGATATTACTCAACAGACAAGCCGTAAGCGTGACGTAGATGAAATTCTATCACCTTCACCAACATATACACCAGCTCTGTCAGAAAAAGATAAACAAAGAGAAATAAATTTTAGGAAACCTACACAAAAACCCAACAAAAAACCCAAGAAAAGTCCTGATACTGATCTAAAAACAATAATAAATGAACATTCACCACCATATATCCTTAATCACGACCAATTTATAGATCTGTTAGAAAACGCACCAGGTTCTCCAAATATTATCACCACTATAACTAATTATACACATGATTTTACTGGATTACTAGGAATGATTAGTAACTTATATGCTCACATAACAGATAGATCTCTTAAAATCAAATGTACCAAACTTAGAAAAAAAATCACAAAACACCTAAATGACGAACTTTCTTCTACCGACAACGAAAATGACATTTTACTTGAAACAGACCCAGAGTCTTAATAAAATTAAAACTTTTTATAACTAGAAAGTAAAAATGGCGTCGTTTAATTCAATTATTCAGTGGAATATAAACGGATACTATAATAACTTACCAATGTTAAAAATTCTACAATCAGAGTATCTACCAGATATTATTTGTCTTCAAGAAACGAATCTTAAGAGCAACCAAGAGTCTTGTTTACATAATTATCAAAGTTTTTCAAAAAATAGAGTAAACCAAAGAATAGCAAGCGGTGGAGTGACAATTCTTGTAAATAACAAATTAACCGCAAGTAGGTTACCCCTACAAACACATTTAGAAGCTGTAGCTATTTCTCTAGAAGGGACCACAAAAATAAATATTTGCACGATTTACTTACCCCCAGGACAACCAATTGATAAACAGGACCTTTTTAACCTCGTGAAACAAATACCTTCTCCGCGTATTTTAACAGGTGATTTTAATGCTTACAACAGTATTTGGGGCTCTACATATGACGACAAAAGAGGACTTATTATTGAGGAATTAATAGATCGGTATAACTTATCACTGTTGAATGATGGACGCCCTACAAGATTCAATATACAAACAGGCGAATCAACGCCCTTGGACTTAACGATAGCGGATAATAACTTCTCTGCATTAATGACATGGAACAGATTAGACTACACTTATAACAGTGACCATTACCCAATAATAATCACCAATAACTTGTTCAAGCCCAAAAATGGAAAGCACGCCCCTAGGTGGAAAACGAAGGAAGCAAATTGGACATTATTTGAAGATATCATAGAAAAACATGTCACAAACTGTAAAATATCCAACAGTATTGACACAGACATCGAAACCTTCTTCAGCATCATATTAAAAGCAGCCGAGGAAACCATTAAGAAAACTGCACCTATTACAAAACATAAACCAGTCCCTTGGTGGAATGAACAATGTAAGACATCGATCGAAGCTTCCAAAAAAGCCTTTAACAAATACAAAAGACATAAAACACTTAACAATAAAATAGAATTTCAAAAACTTAAAGCTAAAGCTCAGTTTATAGTAAAAACTTCAAAAAGAAATTCGTGGGCTCAATTTGTGTCCAGTATAAACAGTAGGACCCCTATGTCTGAAATGTGGAAGAATGTCAAAAAAATATCTGGAATACCGGCTTATAACAAAATCACTCAACTAAAGAAAGATAATAAAATAATCACAGATGACCTAGAAATAGCAGAAGAATTTGCTAATACGTATAAAAATAGATCTAATACAAGCAATTATAATAATAATTTTATCAACTTTAAACAGAACGAAGAATGCAATGTAATTATACCGTTTGTAGATGACACAGATGCTTTAAACACCAAATTTAATATAAATGAATACAAAGATGCATTAAACTCATTTAAAGAGACTAGTGAGGGTCCAGATAACATCCCAATGGTTTTTCTTAAGCATTTACCTGAGAATGCACACAATCATCTTCTTAACATATTTAATATTATTTGGACAGAACAGAAATTTCCAACAGCATGGAGAGATTCTATTATAATACCTATATTAAAACCAAAATGTCCCAAAACAGATCCTGAGTCTTATAGACCAATTTCGCTAACATGTACTGCATGCAAACTGTTAGAAAAAATGGTCAACCGTCGTCTCCTCTGGACACTTGAAGATCGAAATATTATTATTCCAGAACAAAGTGGTTTCCGACAAAATAGATCAACTCTAGACAATATTATAGACCTAGAAAGCAGTGTACATGAAGCCTTCTCCCTTAATCAAAAATGTATTGGAATATTCTTCGACATTGAAAGAGCCTTTGATACAGCTTGGCGCCACCATATCATCAGATTACTGTACGATTTAGAAATCAAAGGACATTGCCTTGCATTTATAAAAAACTTCTTATATAAAAGATATATCCAAGTTAGAGTAAATGGTAATTTGTCGTCAAAAGTGGAATTGGAAAATGGAATTCCTCAGGGATCTGTTATAAGTCCTACGCTATTTATAATTGCCATAAATGATGTTCTACGAAATTTAAAACTTCCACTTAAAAGCCGCTTATATGCTGACGATCCCGTAATATTTGGTCAAAGCAAAAACTTAAACAACCTCTCACAACTTGCACAGGGTTTCTTGTTAGATATTGACAAATGGTCGAAGGAAACTGGATTTATCTTTTCAACAACTAAAACTAAATATATAGTATTTTCTAAAAACAAAGTCAGTACACCAATCTCATTATATCTATACAACCAATCGCTACAACAAAAAGATTTCGCTAAAATTGCTAGGAGTTACTTTTGACAGAAAGTTGAATTGGAAAGAACATATCAATAATCTAGCATGTAAATGTTACAGAAGATTAAATTTACTAAAAATTCTAGCACACAAGAATTGGGGTTCAGACAGGAGTACATTGCTAATTATATACAGAACTATGATACGATCACAGCTAGACTACGCGGCTATAGCTTACGACTCAGCATCGAAGTCAGTACTTAAAAAGCTCGATACTATTCATAACACAGCACTCAAAATATGCCTGGGAGCCTTTTGTACAACACCGATTGAAAGTTTACTTTGCGAAGCAAATGAATTGTCGTTAAATGATAGAAGAGCTAACCTTAGTCTAACAGATGCAACAAAAATTAAAGATAATGCAAAAAATCCTGTCTATAGAAATACTTTTACTGATAATTACCCAAACCTTAATGCAAATCACCGTTCTAATAAACCTTTCCATAAAAGAATAAAAGACCATTTGCATCTGTTTGATATTGTCATACCTGAATGTCTTCCATACACATATGATCATAATCCACCTTGGGTTCAAAACATACCATCATGTAACTTAGAACTTACGTCATTTGATAAAAACTCCACTTATCCTGATCTAATTATTTCCCATTTTAGAAAAATCATTAGTCGTTATAAAAATCATACCCAGATATACACTGATGGTTCAAAATCATCCGAAGGTGTGGGAGCGTCTGTAGTAACTCCAGAGAAGGTTCTTAAATTCAAACTACCTAATGTTAGTACTATCTATACAGCTGAAATGTATGCTCTCTATCGCGCCATAGAACTAATCAATCTGACAACAAACTCCAAATATATTATTTTAACAGACTCACTTAGTGCCATACAAAGCATCCGACAACTGTATCCAAAAAACCCGCTTTTAAAAAAAATTAAAACAGTCCTTCTTCAGGCTTATATCAATCATAATGAGATAAATTTCATCTGGATCCCATCCCATATAGGAATAAAAGGCAACGAAACTGCTGACCATAGTGCGAAAGACGCGATAGTGAGTGACGTTTCCGAGATCGTAAACACATTAGTATCAACGGATATAAAAGCTTATATAAAAAAATCAATCTTAAGTGCGTGGAAAAATAAATGGAATGTGGCGAATTCAAAATTAAAACAAGTGAAACCCAGCATAGAGGCATGGAATGTGTTACCTAAGTCAAGAAGCCAAGAAATAATAGTAACGCGCCTCAGACTCGGACATACTAGGTTAACGCATGATTACTTAATTAAAAAGTGCGAACCGCCGCGATGTGAAACGTGTAATACGATACTAACAATAATGCACCTACTATGTGAATGTCCCCTCTACAATCAACAACGAAGCAATAACAAGATACCAGGAACACTTATAGAAGCTCTAGGTGCAGACTGTAACTTTAACAATACTCTGAATTTCTTGAAAGACATTAATAAGTACCACAATATTTAATAAACCAAATTGTATTGAAGTAATTGTACCTAATGTAATCCACTAATTTTTCGCTAATGGCCATTTGGTCGATGCGATTTTCTAAATAAAAAAAAAAAATGTGTGTAACTCTGTGATACACTACAGGTTGTGAATAATAAACTGATAATATATAAATAAAAATTTATACCTTTTTACACTATCCTTATTAAGATTACCTCAGAAGTTATGTTATGAATTATATATTATTATATTATAGTCGTTATTAACCGTGATATCCATCAAAACTGTTATGTAAAAACTCTAAAAACTATGTAAAACGATAACTAGGTACATATTTAAAGTTTTTACATATTTATTAATATTAAATTATGAAGGAACATTTTCTAAATAAATAGTTGGTTTTAAAAGTTTAACACAAACATTTAGTCCAGGATATACCGGTAAGCTAAAGTGTGGAAAACGCCTGGGTCTACTGGAGCAGGCGTGACTCCTGGGCCACATAAACGCTGTCCTCGTTGGACAAAGGTTTCCCTCAGACTGGAAAACATCGAAAATAATACTCTTGCTTAAAGAAGAGGAAAAAATCGACCTATTTGCCTCCTTAATATTTGTATTTGTAAGCTGTTTGAGAGAATGCTGAACAGGAGAATCGATGAAGCAATTGAAGCAAGTTTCGTAAGAATGTAAGCACGATTGATGCCGTATTGGGAGTTTACCGAGCGTTAAATATAAAGGCCCGCGACCAAAAATAAGAGCGGTTGAGGATAGAAACTTTTCTGGCTACTTAAGGAACCTGGTCTCGGACTATCTATCCAAGAGTAGGATCCTGGTTGAGAAGGGTGACAAGCCTGTTACATGGAGCTACCGCATACAGGACTGTTTCTGCGGCAGAATTGTAAGTCATCACTAGCTGCATGCCCTCTCATATCTTGGCATGCGAGAGGACCCGTTTATTTCGTCGTGCTTATAAAACTGGTGTGACTGAGAGTATAAAACGTAAAGAGAGAGACACATCCATACGGATGTGGTAAGCCGAATGGAAGGCAACTGTGGATGTGACACACTGGACCAAGTCACTTATTCTGAACGTAAAGACGTGGCTCGAATGTGGACACCGGCGTTTAGATTACTTTCTGTCGTAGGTTCTCACGAGCCACGGTTGTTTCCGCTTATTCCTCTTCAGGTTCAAGAAAGCGGCTACAAACAAATGCCCTTACTGCGGTTTGATCATCACTGTGTCACATACACTGTTGGAATGTACAAGATGGAGTATGGATAGATTAGAATTGGAGAAAAGGAATGGTGCTCGTTTTGATTCCGTGAGTGATATAATTGCGAGGGTGTATGAGGATGAAGATGCGTGGGCATAACCCATGCATTCACTAGATGTTGTTGAGGCTGTTGTAGTCACAAAAAAAAGTTTGTGGTGTTAAGTCCAGCCGTGAAGCGATATTTAATGGGACGTAAGGCGGATGTAGTACCGAAGATGCATTAAAGCTTTAAGTGGGTAGGTTCTTGTCCCGGCGAAATTGCGGTTGAGCGTGTCACATGTAGTGGGCACAAAAGCCATCTCAGCGGCGGTGTTGAAATCCCACATACCAGACATAAGACCTGCTATCTTACGAAGATTTCCCAATCATCTCATGAAATATGAAAAAAAAAAAAGGATAAAGGATGTCTGAGTATAATTTACCCTTTTAAATAGGTCGTTACTACTTTTAGTTATTTTACTTCTACGTACCATTTTAGTGAATTTCGCAAGTCTCTCATAACCAAAGATTTTGTTTTTTTTTTGTTTAAAAAAAAATTCTACTTTTTGTATTAGGATGCCTCAATAACAATGAGATATGGATAACAGTGAGATATTGATAATTTATGCAAGGTGATAAAATACACTAAAATGTTTGAAGCTGACACAGCGTTTGAAGATTTGCCGAGAACTCCTGAGGTCGACGACCATGTTCTGGTAGAAGCTAAAAAATACAAAAGCAAAATCTGTTTACTATAATTTTGGAAAGTTACTTTCTTACACAACACAGACCAATGAGGCGAAGGTAACTTTTATGAGGAAGAGTCTAAAAGTTGAGTAGAAATTTTATTTTATCGCAATTACAGATATTGCCACAATTTCAATGAAGGATATTGAGAGGATATTACTAAAGCCAATTAACTACGGCTATACAAAACACAAAATTCGTTTTTCTCTTTCGAGTTAATTTTTAATTTGATGAATATATGTTACCACTGTTAACAGTAGACCCAGGCGTTTTCCACACTTTAGCTTACCGGTATATCCTGGACTAAATGTCTGTGTTAAACTTTTAAAGCCAACTATTTATTTAGAAAATGTTCCTTCATAATTAAATATTAATAAATATGTAAAAACTTTAAATATGTACCTAGTTATCGTTTTACATAGTTTTTAGAGTTTTTACATAACAATTTTGATGGATATCACGGTTATTAACGATTATAATATAATAATATATAATTCATAACATAACTTCTGAGGTAATCTTAATAAGAATACTGTAAAAAGGTATAAATTTTTATTTATATATTATCAGTTTATTATTCACAACCTGTAGTGTATCACAGAGTTACACACAACATTGAATATATCTATTCTCACAAAATTGTAAATTTGGGCTGTGCTAAATTTTCGAGATAAATACATCTCGGAATGTTCACTTTGGTTTATTTCGTCTTGTGCCCCAAGCTCTTTAGTTTTGGTAGTATGGTTGATTAGACATTTAGTGTTTTATACGAGGGATACTAGGCTTACTTTAAGGGTATGAAAATTGATAAATTATTAAATTAATGTATATAATAAAATTTTTTATATAAATAATCCTTCTTTTTTATCGTCATATGCTATGTTAAAATGTCTTGTGTAATATTATATATATTTTTAGATAAGGTTAACAATATAATTGTAACAAATTTTCTACTGAAAGTTTGTAAATAATTGATTTGTAAACCTCACATATTGTTTTTATTTGAATTTTTTTGTGCCTTTTTTTGACTAATTTATTTTAAATTATAAGTAATAATCTATATGCCGGCGGTATTGTTATAATAATATAACAATACCGTCCAATCGCCAGTGACTCAAAAAGAACTATAAAGAAACTCATACGAAATTACTTGTATAATCATTGGAACCAATCCACTACATTTTTAAATCAAATAGATCAGACGATTGAGAATTTCATTATCCCCGGTATACCTAGAAATGAGATGGTTGTTGCTAGAGGAATGCGTATCGGTCATACTAGACTTACACATGGTTACCTAATGAATTCTTCACAGCCAATCTGCACCTATTGCCAATACCCACTAAGTGTTATACACATCCTTGTGGACTGTCCTCATTATACTAAACGACGTCAGGAACTGGAAATAAAAGGCGACATCACAGATATATTATCAAACAAGATCCAAGTCATCACAGCGATCCAGTTCCTGAATCTAGAAAACTTGCTAAATAAAATATAACTATTATATATAATATGTAATTGTATCTAATATATAATTGTATCCACTGCACCTCATGCTAATGGCCAAAGCTCTCACAAGCACGTTAAATTAAAGAAAAAAAAATAAAGAAGCTGTAGTTGTATGATCCTGTCTCTCTATAGATATATTAGTTTCATTTCAAATTATTGCGTAACTAACGCACCATAAAACATGAAAAAATGCCTTAGTTCCGTTTTTAAACAAATAATCATTTTATGGTTCAGAAAATAGTTTGCAGGAACGGAATTTAGACGAGCACGGTATAATAATGGACCTACAGCGTTTGAATTCATATACTTTATTAAAATGCCGGTTTAAATATATATATATATATATATATATATATATATATATATATATATATCTTCTTCTTCTTAACATGCCATACACCAAAGTGCGTAGGCGACTATCTCATTACTAGAATTCTGTTCTTGGCGGCGTGACACAGCTCGCCTGTATTGTGTATTCCTGTCCATTCTTTAATATTCCTTAACCAGGATAATTGTTTGCGGCCGGCTCCTCTCCTACCTTCGATCTTCCCTTGTAGGATTAACTGTGGTATTTCATATTTTGCTCCTCTCAATATGTGCCCAAGGTTACCAATCTTGCGTTTTTTAATTAATTCAAAGAGTTCTCTTTCCACGCCGGCTGTGGATCTTCCAGTGTTAAACGTATTGTTATGAGGCTAATGAAACCTCTTTTGTCGAAAAGTTACTGTTTGACTGCAGACAACTTTTATACATCCCTGAACTAACTGACCCTTTATTAGCAGTTTGCACAGATACGTCCGATACCATTAGAATGCAAAAAAAAGTGTCTACCATCAGAAATGAAGAATAAACCTAAGACAAATGAAGTTGTTGCGTTTCAAAAAGAAAGGCAATAGTTATGATATGGAAGGATAAACAGGAGGTTTGTGAGTTGTCAACGCTGCATAATACCGAACTGGTTATGAAATAAAGGCGACGAAAGGAAATAAGAAACCTAGGATTGTTCAAGACAACAACAATACTACGGGTGGCGTCGACTGAGTCGATCAACATCTTGCTGATTACCCTATAACAAGGAAGCGTGCAAATGGGTATTACAAAAAAAAATATTCTACCACCTTCTCGAACATGCTGAGTAAAATGTTTTTGTGCTATACAAGAACAACGGAGGGCTAGGAACACATCTAGAATTTCAAATTTATTTGATAACGCAACTGATTGAGGTTTGCTACATAGATAAAAGTGTTTCAAGAAGAAAACCTTCAACGCTTTCAAACCCACTTAAATTTACCGGTCGACATTTCCCAGAAGTTGTTCCTGTCATAGGGAAAAAAGCTCATCCAACTATAGTGTGTGTTGTATGCAGTAAGGCAAAGGATGTATCCGGAAAGTAGTTAAGATGCGAGTCAAGGTAAAACTGTTCTGATTGCAATGTGGGACTGTGTGACGCCCTTCTTCAAGACGTATTATACGGCAAATACCTTTTAGTTTCTTTTGGTTAATAAAAACTTCTGTTGTCTAGTTTGCTGAAAATGGCTTTTAGATAAAAAACGAACATACAATAAAATCTTTTGCATGCAAGTTTTATTTATCCAACCAAAAACCCGTCAATGAGATATTTGGGATAGTTAGTATACTTATCCTTAACCGGTAAAAGAAATAAAAAACAAAGCTAAATAACATTGTATAACATTTTTGAATTCTGCAAGGAGTAAAGTGCATTAATAAAAAAAATGGGTTTTTTGGGACTGTTTTTGGAAAATAAATGGTTCGTTAAGAGGTTAAACTTGGTTTTTTAGTTTTTTTAACGTATAAATTTATACTGTCTCATTGTTACAGGTAACACTGAGAAATGACAGCTTGATATTCTATGTCAAATATAAGTACAACAAACAGAACTCTTTTCAAATTTGATTTTTTTGTAATCAATACACATAAAAGTACAAAGCTGCCAATTTTTTTATACATGTCGTAGTAGTGGACTTACGGTTAATAAAAAAAAGTGTCTCATTGTTATCCAAGCTCCCCTAATATTTCTTTTATTGTGTTAAAGTTACCTTTTCATAGTATTTTTATATCATTTGTTAAAATAATTATTAACCATTTACAATATTCTATATTATGTACGTTGGCAAGTGTTAACAGATAAAAAAGAAAAGAGTAAATTACGTAATTATATATCTGTGGCTGACATATATTTCTTTTATATTCAGCTTTGAAAATCTGTCCTTTTAGCTTTGCAGTGCCATTTTCACTTACAGGAAAATAAAGCTTTGAAAGTATTAAATAGTAATTTTTTCTATATTTAAGTCAAAAAATTATAAAACCTGAGGACGTCAGGGCTATCAGTGTTTGTTTTGTTTAAAATATGTTTCAAGTATCATTGTTGTCTGCTCTGAGGATTTAATTGGATTCTTCATCAAAACAAAACCTGTTGCTGGCAAGTTTTATTTATCCCACCAAAAAGCCGTCAACGAGATATCTCAAGATAGTTATTCCTTCATCCTTTATCTCCAACCGTTAAAAGAAAAATAAAAAACAAAGCAAAAAATCAACATTTTATAAAATTTTTGAATTCTGCAAGAAGTAAAGGGCACTAATAAAAAAAATGGATTTTTTGGAACTTTTTTTGAAAAATAAATGGTTTGTTAAGATATTAAACTTGGTTTTTTAGTTTTTTTTAACGTATAAATTTATTCTGTCCCATTGTTTCCATTGTTACCCAGGCATGGGTAACACTGAGACAAATGACAATTTTATATTATATGTCAAATATAAGTACAACAAACTGGCTCCCCTAATATTTCTTGTATTGTGTTGAAGTTACTTTTCCATATTACTATTTTATTAAAAAAAAAAGAAAAACCAAATACAAGCTACATTATTTTTATATCATTTATTAATAGTTATTTTACCAACAAGTGTATTAATAATGGCGATTAACAATTGAGATATTTTAACGTGTGAGCGGAGCGAGTGCTTTAATGTTCGAGATTGTTGATCGCCATTTTAATTCATAAGTTCGTTACAAAATTTTTCCATCGGCCGTACTTTTCAGAAATAAAGATATCTTTAGCATTCACAGCTTTCATTAACTTTATTCAAAGTTTAATTTTCCTTAGTGGTAGTTTTAATATTGTAAACATTAATATTCGATATAGTACAATTACTAAAATTAAAGGAAGAAAAATATGTATTATTTTTCTCTCGTCACACCATGCAATAAATTCAGCGTATGTTTTTTCGTACAACACTCTGTTTTTTTCAGGCAGTAAACTTAAAGGTATTTCATTTGCAGTTTCTGCCACTTCTGGTGGAGTTAAATTAAACTCTTCGTCAATATCCATCTTTTGATTTTTCAAATACACAGAATTTTCAACAATAAAGTAAATAATGACATACAATGACAGATAGTACTAACACTATCAGAATAAGCTACTTCATTTTAAATTCGTTAGTAGGAATATAAATAGGTATATGTTTGGTTGCCTACACCACAGGTCACTGCCAATTACAGAGCGTTTAATTAATTTATGCAAGCAATGTATGTTGTATTGCCTATAATGAAATCGTTCATTAATAGAAAATCATTCATTAATAGGGGTCATTAATCAATGATTTTGAGGGTGTTAAAATTGATCATAAATGGACGGTCGACGGAAAAATAATTATTAACCCTTCACAGTATTCTATATTATGTATGTAAGTTGGCAAGTATTAACAGATAACAAAGAAAAGAGTAAATTACGTCAGCTACAGATATGTTGTTGTGAAAATGAAACATTAGTAGAATAAAAATTATTTTTTATTTTTTTCGCCTATTGGTCAATTATTTTTTGTAATATTTCTTTTATATTCATCTTTGAAAGTCTGTCCTTTTAGCTTTGCAGTGCCATTTTCACTAACACAGGAAAACAAAGGTCAAAAAATTATAAAACCTGAGGACGTCAGGGCTGTCAGTGTTTGTTTTGTTTAAAATATGTTTCAAGTATCATTGTTGTCTGCTCTGGGAATTTAATTACAACCTTCATCAAAATACATTTTCGTGCTTAACGACTTAAAATACTATTAATTAAATTAATTATCTAGACAGAAACCATGAAGCTTCCAAAAGAACTGTTTTTATTACATTTAAGAACCCTAATTACCTATTCCTTGAGTGAAGTGAAGAAGAGTTTCTCCCAAAATTAAGCGTTAGGGTATACTACTTCTAATTTCACAAAAAATCAAATAAGGGAGCGTCGCAGTATATAGAGCTGCTAAAATGTAGCAAACACCACAAAAACATTTATATTCGCCGCAGTATCCTTAACCAAATTATCAGCAAGGTCCTTGTTACTTATGTAGGAATGTCTTTTGATGACAAAAAATTTGTGCCATCGGAAACTATAAAATTTGTACAATTTCTTGTAATTGTATTTGTTTTATACAAAAATAGTTTATAACTTTCGTTGAGAATTCGATAACAGTAATGGATACAGTTTTCGTTTACTTTCGTATTTTTAGTAATATTGATTTTTAACACTATTGATAGTAGTTCTGTCTTGCTTATCTGAATATTGTTCAAATAATGTTGATGATGGACTTTCATCCTTTTCTTACAAGAATTACAGCTAAGCTTTAGTTTTTGATTTAGATTTTACACTCAGATGCAAAAAATTTTTTGATGATTTTTTAGCAGGCTGTATATAAATTTATAAATTTTTATTTGGTGTAGTCAGTTTTTTAATAAAATACTATATTTGACTTGTACGGAGTTAACTAAAACGTGGTTTTATTATCCTAACTTTGAAACATCCTGTGGAATAATTCCGTTTGCGAAGCAATTGTGTTTTTTGTTTCATGTAAAAATATGCCGTGGTTCATTTTTTAGAGCCAAATCAATTTGCCACCCACAATTTAGGACTTTTTTAATTATGATTATTTTGGAGTTATTTTGCAATACAACGAGGTCTCTTTGGTAACTATTATCATTTTGCTTACCTATGTTTGATCGTGGTTCTTAGTGTCGAAGATTTTGCGAAAGCCGTTGCTATGGTTAAAGATGGGCGAAATTATGTATATGTGGCTAGAGTCCTACACACTCATCGCTCTACCATCCCAAAGGTAGTGAAACGTTTTATACGAACTGGAAGAAACAAGCGTACAGCAGGAAGTGGCAGGAAGTGCAAAACTAGCGATTTAGATGATCGTTTTATACGAGTCAACGCTTTGCGGGATCGTCATTTTGCGGTGCAAACAAGAAATTAGCTTTAGGAGGTTCAAGGCAATAATATAAGTGTATTAACAGTTCATCGAAGATTACATGAATTTATTTTGCAAAGTTGCAGACCAGCAACTGGACCCAAATTACTTCCACGGCAAAAGTGGCTAGACTACAATTTTCCAGAAAAATTTACATTGGAATTTAGAACAATGGAGTAAAATTCTTTTTACGGATAAGTTGAGATACTGTTTTTACTCATCAAATGAGAGAGAAGGAGTATGAGTCCCCGCATTAGCCACGGATTGTTAGATGAGTTAAATGAGTTATTCAGAAATAAACCGAGAAGTGCACACTGAATTGGTATTTATTGAGGGTTCGTTGACAGCACACCGGTATATTGAGACAATTTTAGCGAATCACGTAGTACCCTTTTCTCAATATATCGGCGATAATTTTCTTTAAATGCAAGAAAATGCGCGACCCCACTCTGCAATGTTTGTCAGGTAAAATTTAGAGGAAGTTGATAGTAATAAAATGAACTGTCCAGCGTGTTTGTCAAATCTGAACCCAATATAGCACGTTTGGGACATGTCCGGTAAAAATATTAAAGGTCGCGAAGTTGCACCAGCCTCAATTAACGAACTTCGCTTGGCTCTAGAAGAGGAATGGAAAAACATCCAGCAAGATGATATTCGCAACCTCATAGACAGCATGATACAACGTGTACAGGCAGTTATAGAGGATAGGGGAGGCAATACAAAGTATTAAAATATTTTTTTGTAGTTTTGCTTTATTATTCCGAATTATAGTAACCGAATTATTCCACAGGATGTTTCAAAGTTAGGATTAAAAAATCAGCTTTCGATTAACCCCGTATAATAAGTCAAATACAAAATTTTATTAAAAAACTTAGTATACTAAATTAAAATTTATAAATTTTTACACAGTGTGCTAAAAAAATCACCAATATAGGGAGAAAAATAAAAACATTGAAATACTTTGAATTTGACTAAAATTTTCTCCGTTGCTTTTTTTTGGATCTGAGTGTAATATACAAACGGGGTAGCGGGTCGATGCTCATCTATGATCCTGATCGGTGTTAGATAGGGATGCGCCTTTGCATACGCGAGCCATGGTTTATCTATTATAATACCATGCAGGGGAAACTATTAGCCTACTCATAGTTCTTATCCAAACCTATCATTTCCCTGTATCCTAGATGAAGTTACCGATAGCGACCTTTAATTTAATATGAAAATGATTTTGATTAACGAACTAGAACTATGGTTCCGGTTCTGGTTCCAAAAAAAACACAGCTTTAAAATTTGGAACGGCACAAGGATATACATACAACTTAGTCGAAGACAAAGGAAAATGAGAATAGGAACGTGGAATATACAAGGAATCACAACGCAACAAAATAAGATACTCCCAAAAATCGAAAGACTAGGCATAGATATAATAGTTTTTTTTAATCTTTTATAAAAGGTATATAATTTAAAATATCTTTCGGGTTACATCACAGAAAGTTTTTGGACTAATAAGCGCATCATCAGTATTTTGTTACCTGAATTAAATATTTCCATTTAACACATTCGAGGACAAGACGGCATCGTCTGTCATGCACACAGGGAAAAGACGCGATATACCGTCCAAACAACCAGCTCCGTACTGATTTCCCCATACAAAAACGACTGGTAACCCAGCAACATCAAAATATTTCGTAAAATGTACCTAAATAAGTTTTGCCATGCGGTTAGCATTACTTGTGTTTGTTAATGCACGTGATTAATATATTCCTACATGTTTATGCTTTAAAAGTAATACAGTGTGTTTAATTTTTTTTTGTAGCATTTTAAACTTTGAAATTCATTCTGGCGCAGCAGTTACAATCAAAAATAAAAATCCATTTGAAAAATATTTTCTTGCATTACAATTACAAAAATCGAATGTTAAATTAGCTACAAACTGCAAAAATAATTTAAATTTTGTATGTTTAGTTCCAGTGGAGGTTGAGCACCAGGAAACAAAGAACAGTCTAAAGTTGTATGTGGTGGATGGTGATGGATACTCACTGATTGGTCGGGAGTGGATACGTGCTCTTGAAATTAAATTGCATCAGGTAAATACAATTCTACATGAAAATTGTGAACTTGCAACTTTGTTATATAAATATAAGCATTTATTCAAAAAGTCAATTGGTGAAATAAAAGGGTTTGAGGCTGAAATTCATTTAAAACCTGGTACGAAAGCAAAATTTTGTAAGGTCCGTCCTCTAGCATTTTCATTACGCCCTAAAGTAGAGACAGGATTAGAGTCCTTAGTAAATTAGAAAATCTTAAAGAAAGTATCATTTTCAGACTGGGCAACCCCTATTGTTCCTGTAGTTAAGTAAAATAGGAACATACGCATTTGTGGTGAGTTTAAAATCACATTAAATCCTTGCATTGAAATAGATAAATACCCTTTACCTACACCAGATGATCTACTTTCTCAATTAGCAGGTGGAGAGAAATATACCAAAACAGATATTACGAAAGCTTACTTACACTTGTCAATAAAAGACAAAATGAAACATCTACTTATATTAAACACCCATAAAGGTTTATTTTAACCAATTCAAATAATATTTGGAATTGTTGGTGCTCCTGCCAAATGGCAACATTTATTGGAGCAAATTTTACAAGGAATAGATGGCATTTCAATATTTCAGGATAATATAAGAATTACAGCTCCAAACAATACCTTACATTTACAAGGACTTGAACAAATTTTAAAGAAATGATCTGAACATAATTTACATATAAATTTAAATAAAAGTGAATTTTTTAAAGACGAGATTGACTACTGTGGGTATATAATGAGTAAAGCGGGGGTGTCTACTAGTGCAGATTGGGTAACTGAAATTGCATATGCCCCAATACCCACAAATAGAACTCAAGTTCGGAGTTTCTGTGTTTAAGTAAATTAAATAATTTACTTAAAAACAGTGTCAATTTTAAATGCTCAAATACTTATCTTGAACTGCGTTCGACAAAGCAGAAAAACTCATTTGTTCTAGAAATATTTTATGTCACTATGACTTAAACTTACCATTATTGGTCCTTGCAACTGATGCATCATCCTATGCTGTAGGTGCAGTACTTTCATATATTTTTCCAGGTAGTACAGAGAAACCTTTACAGTTTGCTTCTCAAACTCATACTGCTTCACAGCAAAAATAATCACAAATAGACAAAGAAGCATACAGCACAATCTTTGGAGTAAAAAAATTTTACAATTTTTTATGTGCTAGAAAATTTACTTTTCTCACTGACCATAAACCTTTAGTTCAAATCTTTGCACATGATAAGAGCCTACCAGTTTTAATTACAACAAGAATGTAACATTATGCAATTTTCTATTTACAAAAATACAGATTCTCATTTCAATGCTAATGCACTTTCACGTCTATCTATACAGTCAGAACAAAATTTCACACATGATGAACCAGATACTTTCGAAATAAATCAAATTGAAAATTTGCCTACAAATATTAGAGATCTAGCTTTTCGTATAAAAAATGATTATATTCTATAACAATTACTTTTTGAGCAAAAACCAGGAAAATTTGTTGATAAACAATTTAGGTTTTATATAAATAAAGCTGAATTTTCATTACAATATGTTATGAGAGGACAAAGAGTAGTTATACCTACTAAACTGAGAAATAAAATGTTGACAGAATTACATACTGCACATTTTGGCATAGTCAGAATGAAATCTTTAGCTCGTAGTTATTGCTAGTGGCCTCACATAGATCAGGATATTAAGTCACTTTGTAAAAATTGTTTATAATGCAATACGCACAAGAACAATCCAACTAAAGATAACTCTCATATATGGGAGCCACCAAAATTTTGCTTTGAAAGAGTGCATGCTGATTACGCTGGAGATTTCACTGGAGGTTATTATTTTATATTAGTAGATTCCTCTAGCAAATGGCTTGAAATTCATTTTACAAAAAATACTACTACAAAAACTACTATTGAAATTTTCCGAAAAATTTTTGCAACTTTTGGTATTCCTAAAGTTTTTGTTACTGACAATGGTAGACAATTCGACTCTCATGAGTTTAGAAGTTTAAAAGATTACTGCACCCTACCTTTCAGCAACTAATGGACATGGGATGAGATATGTCCAAACACTAAAAAATTGTTTAAGGACTTTGAGAAGTGAAAGAAATGACAGGAAGTTCGAATTATGTGAGCTTTTTATGCAGTACCGCAGAATTCCACATAGAGTTACAGGCAAAAGTCCCTCAGAACTTATGTTAGGAAGACAAATAAAAAATAGATTAGGTTAGAATAGAATAGAATAGAATAGATATTTTTTTGAAACAGATCTTATTTCTAAACAAAATTTAAAACTTACAGTATGGTGGAGATATGTAGATGATGTATTCTCAATATGGATTAGAGTTGTTGGTAACTTTCCTCAATGATATAAACAATGAAAAAGAAGCAATAACATTTATCACGAAAAAGGAATATAATACCACACTACCTTTCCTGGATGTTTTAATTTCTAAGAACGATACTGGATATGAGACTTAAGATTTATAAAATACCTTGTGAATGCAATCAGTTTTATTTAGATAAAACATCCAGGCCATTAAATGTTAGAATAAGTGAACATCAATCTTATATTAAAAATAAAGAATTTGATAGATCTCAAATATGTAAACAGGTACAGGGTTTTATCGAATTATTCAAGTATTCTAGTCCTAAAAGAAACAGATGGTAGAAAAGAAAACTCAAAGAAGCGGCTCCAATTATGCTAAATGAGACCAATTGTGTCGCAAATTCCTCAGCAGACTGCAGTAGGATCTGGTTACCTATATTAAAAGAGGAAATTATTAAAAGGAAAATACCACTATTAGTAAGTTAGTAACATATCGAGGGTACATCATTTATGTTTTTTTTTAAATAACATACATATAAAATTAGAATCTGGTGTTTATTGAAAGTAAACTAAATGTAACACCAAATACTTACCATGTCGGGATAGTATTTTAAGGCTTTTTCCTGGTTTTTTGCTTATGATTTACTATGGAATCACTAACAGAAGAATTTTACTGTCATGCATGTGGTTGTCATTTTAAAGACGAATCACATGTTATGATTTTTTCCGACGGATATTCCCAAGTTTAAAGTTGATTTCATGCCAAAGGAAAAAACTCTACATCTATTCAAAAACATTTACAACAAACAATTAATCAGTAAGAATCATGGTCTAGGACTATCAGATTACAATTTTCACCGACAAAAACTAAATGTATTTTATTCACACGAAAAAATAACACTCTAACTCCACATCTAAAGCTATATAATCAAACCCTTAGTTTCACAAATAATATCAGATTTTTAGGTATGGTTTTCGACCAAAAGCTCACCTGGAAAAAACATACAGAAGAACTTAAAAAATCATGCCAAGCAGGACTAAATTTTATGAAAACTATTTCCAGCAAAAACTGGGGAGCAGATCAAAATACACTATTACATGTATATAAATCTTTAATTAGATCCAAACTCGACTATGGTGCGATAGTTTATTCATCAAGTAAAATATCAGTATTGAAAACATTAGAAACTGTTCAAAACACAGCTCTACGAATAGCTACAGGTGCGTTTCGAACGACACCAGAAAGTTTACAATGCTTAACAGGAGAACCACCACTAAGTTTACGATGCAAATACCTTTCTCTCTCATATGCCTCTAAAATAGCTAGTAATAAAGAACACCCTACTTATACCAATACGTTCACAGATCGATTTCAAGACACTTTCTCTACAACAAGACTAGATCCACCATTTTACGAAAGAGTTAGAAAAAACCTTCATGACCTACATCTTAAATTTCCTGAAATTCTCCCAACAAATTTCCTAACTTCTCCACCTTGGTTAATACCGATTCCCAAGATTAATACTAACCTTAGTATATATAAAAAACGTGAGACTATAACAGACCTGATCAAACAATCATTCTTAACAGAAATGGAAACTTATAAAAATCACTATAAGATATACACTGACGCATCCAAATCTTCAAACGGTGTTGGTGCAGCCATCCTTACACCCAATACATCCTTAAAATTTAAATTCAAGCCCATTACTTCGTCATATACCGCGGAGTTGTTTGCAATATTACAAGCACTTATCCACATAAAAGAGTCAAAACAGTCCCCGTCTCTCATAATAACCGATTCACTAAGCTCACTTCACACTATCAAACGTTTATATACCAATAATCCAGTTGCCTTACATATCAAATCAGAAATAGAGATTCTAAATAATAATAAGATCACTGTTGACTTCATGTTTGTTCCATCACATTCAGGTATACAAGGAAATGAAGAAGCAGATGAACTAGCACGCTTAGCATCCTTCAGCCAGGACTCCATTCTTATTAATGAGGTTTCTTCAGATGACTTTACCCACAGCGAATAGACAGGACCAAGTGAGAATAACACGTTTGCGACTAGGACACAGTAACTTTACACATAAACACCTCTTTACGCGAACTGTGCCGCCAATGTGTGAAAATTGTCAAGTAACACTCACCGTGAAGCATATACTAACTCAGTGCAAAACATATGAAGCAGCAAGAAAGAAGCACACTATACCAAATAATATAAAGGAAGCCCTAGGAAAAAACATGAACATTAAAAACAAAATAAGTTATCTTAAAGACTCAGGACTGTATCAATTATTGTAATTTTTTATAACTTTACCTGTATTATATATTTAGGTCGCTTATAACCCTGGTGGTTACAGCGTAAATAAATAAAAAAAAAAGTTGATTTCATGTAATCGAATGAACTATCTTAAAGGCATCCCAGGAGGAACGCAACTTAGCAATATTGACAATATCATTTTAAAGTCGTCTACTTTAAATTGTATAATATATCTGAATTGTCAACATAAATGAGTCAGATCAAATTAAATTATTAGAACAATTTTTTCACCAAGTAACAAAGAAAAAATAAAATTTGTTTAATTTATTAATGTTTGTATTTTAAGAACGATTTCCGAAGTGAAAATTGAAACGTCAATAAACTGATTATAACCTTTAGTTGTGGTTTATTCCCATTAAAAGAGTAATTACTTTAAAATGCCACAATAAAAAAGCTTTAGAACAATTTCAATACGTGTCAGAATTCCTTTGGTTTGGTCTACATTTGTTATTATTTTTAAGTATTTATGCGTATCCATACTCTCAATTAATTACATTATCTTCAATAATCAATTGGATATTTGCCACTGCTAATTTAGTCATGGTTGTGCATTTAGTTTTCTTTAAATTCATTTTCAGTCCGTATTCATGACAGCATTCATTCAGGCGTGGCATAACGTTCTGTAAATAATTGTTGTTATCTGTCATTATTACTGTATCGTCTGCAAAACGTTAATTAACCCTGCGTTCATCGGGTGTGGTCTGTGAGTCTACGACAAAATAAAAATTTTGGATAATTCTCTCATTTTATTTTTTTTTAATTTCTACCCTTTCAGTACCTTCCTAGAAACTAAATACCATTCGTTTTTTTATACAAAACTGTTTTTGAAATTTCTAAATAGCTGCTGTATGGCCGTTTGTCCTGACAGACCCCACCCGATCAAATGTGTAACAATATTTGTACTGCTTCTTAGTTGTATTTTTCTTGCAATCTTGTTTCACTTGGCCAGAAATAACGCAAATTAAAAATAGGCAGGTATATTCTTCAGTTTTTGCATTTAGCAACGATATGACTGCCGTATCATATATACCGAAGGAAGGAAAAAATGTGATTGCTGTTTCCACTGTGCACAGAGATGATCGGATTGATGAAGATACTGGTGATCAGAAAAAAACAGAAATAATTTTTGTTTATGATTCCACAAAGAGTGGAGTAGATGTTGTAGACAGAATGATCACATCATATATAATGTTTCCAGAAATACGAAACGTTGGCCAATGGTAGTAGTTTATAATCTCCTTAATCTCGCAGCAATTAATGCATTTGTAATTTACAAAGGCAACAACCCAGATGTAGAATTTTCCAAAACGTGAAGATTATTCCAAAAAAACCTAAATATGGAATTGATACAGGAGAGTATACGACGGAGAGCAGTTAACACGCATTTGACACGCGTGCTTCGGCCTTGAGACTCTCAGGCATTGAGGTCGACGTTATACCAGAGCCGCAGCCAGGTAAGAGAGGAAATTGTAAATATTGCAAAACTCGCTTTTTTTGCAAAATTTGCAAATCCTGGCTATGTATGGACCACATAATGGCATGATGCAAATATTGCTTAGAAAATTTGACCACCAAAGTTTGACCACTGCAGTTTGTGACCATTTAATTTTTTAGTTTATATATGTTTTTGTAGTACTTTGTTTGTTTCTAATGTTTAAAGTTTTAAATGTTTTTTTTTTTGTTATTTAGTCGCTGTTCACAAATTTGAAAAAAAATGCTTTGAAATTATAAACATTTTTAAAATTTACCTAATACAACTTAAAAAAAATTGAAATTGTTTCTGTAATAAACATTATAGTAAATGATTTGTTTAAAACACGTTGATGCGAAATTAGCAATAAAATGTATGCTGTTGCTCGGGAGGCGGTATTTCATTTTGGTCCTTATAGACCACACCCGACCGAAAGTATTTCAGAATGGTCACCCGATGACCGGAGGGTTAATCAAAACTTCTCCGATGATAGGTACACCTTCTATTAATTCTGATAGAGGGTATTCTTGTTGTCAACTCTTACATTATCAGTTTGATTCCGATATAGAGTAGATATAAGTTTGATATCACGACTGTCAATATTTTTGTTTTTTAGTATATAGTTACATATATTAATTTAACTATATTTTCTGTTGCAATAATTTTTAATAGTATTGGACGATAAATTAAACAAACGTAATGAATACCATTTTAAATCAACGTAGTAAACAATACATGTTAATAATTATACCATATACTTATAATTTTTCCATATAATAATTATTTCTAGTTGATACTTCTACAAAACCAGCGATATTAAACCTGTATTTCATAAAATACGAGTATAAGCATAGCAATTTCCCAATTTCTCAGTTAACAACCGAAATTTTACGATAATGGAAATATACTCTAAATTTATTTGCACACTGTTCCAACACAATAATCTCGCAAATTTCCTGAGGGCTTGCCAAATATTTATTGATTAAATCTTTTAGAATGCGCCGCTCTTGTGAAGAAAACATTTTCAAAATTTATCAGAAAGTTTGTATTGTGCGATTAGGAATAAGTTTAAATATTAAAACTAACTTTATATTGCTGCGATGTATTATTACGGTATAAAATGATTATGGCAGGAAATCATGTTAGACGATTAAGGTATGACCACCTTTGATCTTTAACCGTTACTATTTTTAATTCAAAATTTAAATGTGTTGGTAAAAAACAAAAAAAAAGTGATTGTGATTGTGTTTTTAACATTCAGGTAAGTGATAACGATAGATTAGCTGTTTATTATTAATGCAATAAATAAAATTCATACCTAAAACTACCACAAAGTTAATCATGTACCATACACCGTTTTGCTCTAATTGTTCAAAGCTAACTTCTACCTCTGATAGAATTTAACCTACGTATTATTTTTTCACCCACTTTTCGCTAATACTAATTATTCACCCTAATAATTTTTACCACCAAACCAACCTTAAGGAGAGCGATTCTGCTGGCTCAAGGTTCAAGCTAGCAGAATTCGGAAAGAAAAACTCTTTGCTTATGGCATATTTTTTACCCATTTTTCACTAATTTAATACCATCTTAATAATTTTTTATTATCAAACCACCCTTAATGGGAGCGATTCTTCTAGCTTACGGTTTAAGCTAACACAATTCAGAAAAAAGTGTTTTGCCGATGGCATATTTTTTTACCCATTTTTCAATAATTTATTACCACCCTAATAATTTTTCACCACCAAACCACCCTTTAGGGAAGCGATTCTGCTAGCTTACGGTTAAAACTAATAGAATCCAAAAAAAAATATTTATGATACACCACAGTGATCTACTATGTTTTTACAAATGTACTACCAAACTAGTAATTATTCACCCCTCAACTACTCCTTATGAGAAGTGAATAATTCTATGGGGTAATATTTAAGGTGATAAAAAATTTATTTTTTCAATTTTACTGTACTCTAAATCTTTTTGGAAATACAAAAGTGGTCTCCTCGATTTTTACTATATTTTTATGAGCCTAGTCATTGATTTTTCAACTACCCGTACTAAAAACATTCTGAAATGTTACTCTGTGCTGACTAATATTTTTTTCTTAAATGTTTAAATATTGAAAATATGAAAATACTTTATTACAAAAATTATAAATTTTAACTGTTTAAAAAAAATGGCTAAGAAAAATCGAATTGTTAATCTCTTTTATGAAATAAAATAACTGAAATCAAGTTGAGTTTAAGTAAATTCAATTGAATTCTTATAATTCACAGAATAATTACAAGGTAAGATATATTCAAATTGAAATAATTTTATTATATCTATTGTAATAGACATAGTTAATTACCTAATTGTAAAGGAGCGTCGGGACACCTTGCGCACCGATTTTTAAAAGATTAAAAGATTTGTATTTATTGGGTACATCGATAGACCTAAGCGGGTCTATTGCTCCTACTGTAATACTGCTAATACAGTGGTACCCTGGAACTGTTTTAAATGAGGAAGTTTGGAATTCTTTGCATTGATTTCTTGCAGGCATATAATGTCTGGTTTGAATTGTGATGTTAGGTGTTAATTCTCTCCAACAGAGGAAAGGATCCATCGGAATTCCACTGAATTAGCTTAAGTACAAAAAAGGGACAAAAGATGAAGCAAAAATATACAGAGGGAAGAAACAATGAATAAATGCAAGAAAAAGAGAAAGATTTGTATTCATTAAATATGCTGCGATTAGATTCGACAACAGAGTGGTTATCGGAGAAGGCACCTATATAATCTTATAAGTTAGCGGAGGTAGGTTTTTGTTTTACCTTTTTTAAGATTTTAGTGATACGGTTTTTTAATGATATTTCTTTTGGGCCTGTGTAAAGATGCGATAATTCCTTTTGAATACAATCTATGTTGGAGTAAACTTTTTGCGCTTCTTGTAGTAGGGTGGGACTTGGAAAAAATTTCCCAAGAAAAGGAATGAGTTGAGTGAAATTGAGTCTAAAATTATCCGGACTATCTTTGTAAGCCGTTTTTATAGCGGAAATACCACTAGGTTTCATCGAGGAATCCGATCGAAGATTAGATTTGGACCTTTTTTCGTTGGTTTGTGTGGTATCGAGAATGTCGAAAGAGGAAAAGAAGTTGATGAAGCAAAAATACCTAATGGGGAGAGAGTGGTAGAGGTGTCAGGAAGGTTATAAGTAAAGTGTTTTTTGTTTGTCCTACTGTTAATATGGGCTTAGTATGACAAGGGATGGACACATCCATAATGATAGCCGGGGTGGGTGTGCCGTTAACGGGTATGGACTTGACTTCTGAAGAGAGAAGTTCTTTTGATAAAGTTAAGAAGTCAGCTGAAAATAAAAAAGAAGGATGAGCATTATATGTAATAAGTGTGTGATCTGGTCCACTGGGGACTGTAGGACAAGACTCCGCAGTTCAACCCGTAAGTTTACAAAGAAAACACTCTAGTCTGTCAGTGGATAAAAATATTCTAAATGTTGAATTTTCGTGGTTAATTAGCAGGGAAACCTCAGTGTCCTCCTTCTCAGGGATAACAAATGTTACCCTACAAAAACTCATGATATGTGCATATTAATCATCCGATGTTTTGCATTTTAGAAAAGTGACAGGTGCTGCTAGTTGTAAGCCAATATCTTTTATGTACTGTTTTTTATGTCTATGTCTTTTATGTATTAGTGAATACGGGATGAAAGGACATACATGTGAAGAAATGTTTTTTTTTTTTGGTCGGAGAAATAAGCCTGCAGAGAGGGACGACGATGGAATTAATTATAACGTCCACTGTATTTTTTTAGTAGTTGATTAACGATGTCGGTTTATGTAATAAAAATGCAGATTCGATTGTTCGAAATGCGAGATGCGCAAGTATTATTTTTTGGGTGAACTATTTTACCAATAACTTTAATATATTCAAATAAAACAGTATTCAAAATGGAGTGCATAAAAATACCTTGTTCCCTTTTAAGAAACGAAGGGGGAGGAGGCCTAGAGAGTGCGGCAACGACATATGATTTTGTGTTAGAATCGGAGTTGTTTTGTTGTTTGGTTGAGTGCTGTTCATAATGTGTCTAGTCCTGGTTAGCAAGACCGCACCACAATATGTGAGAAACCCCAATAGACCCTGTTCCAAATTTGAGAAAAAGAAAAAATGATCTCACCTAATTTCTCGGGATTTTTACTGGTTTTCTTGAATTACACGAATATACTTCTAAAATATTAAACTAAATTCTCTAAACTCGTTTTCTTATAACATTGTGATAAAATGCTTCATTTTATTAACTCTTCGATGAATGAATTTATCTATTTAACACTGTTTAAATCTTTTAAATCCGCATGGAACTTTAAAAAGCGTGTTTAAACTTTGACAGCTATTTGCCGTTTGTAATAACGAATTTTTTTTTTTATTTAATTTAACGTGCTTGTGACAGCTTTGGCCATTAGTACGAGGCACCGTGGATACAATTATATATAAGGTACAATTACATATTATAATATACTATAGTTATATATTATTTAGTAAGTTTTCTAGCTTCAGCTGGATAGCTGTGATGGCTTGACTCTGGTTCGATAATATATCTGTGATGTCGCTCTTCATGCCCAGTTCTTTGCGTCGTTTATTGTAATGAGGGCAGTCCACAAGGATGTGTAGAACGCTTAGTGGAGATTGGCAATAGTGACAGATTGGCTTAGGTGTAGAATTCATTAGGTGACCATGTGTAAATCTGGTGTGACCGATACGTAATCTTCTAGCAACAACCATCTCATTTCTAGTTATACCAGGGATAATGAACCGCTCAATCGTCTGATCTATTTGGTGTAAAAATGTAGTGGATTGTTTCCAATGATTCTGCCAGTAATTTTGTACGAGTTTCTTTATTCTAGTTTTTAGGTCACTGGCAATTTGTATATTATGTGGTATACAATTGGATACAGCAGCTTCTTTGGCAAAGCGATCGACGTTGTCGTTACCCATAATACCGATGTGGGAGGAAATCCATATGATAGTGATATGGATGTCGTGGATGATAAGATTTTGGTAAGTGTCATGGATTTTTTCTACAAGAGGGTGATTAGTAAATAGATTATTGATGGACTGGATAGAGGCAAGGGAGTCTGTACAGATGGCAATATGTTGATTGGGTGCTGTACAGAGTTTGAAGGCTTGGTAAATAGCATACAGTTTACCAGTGTGAACGCTGCATGTGGCAGGTATTTGACATGAACTAACGACTGTTTTCATAGTGCTAACCGCACAAACAACCCCCTTTTCGCTCTTTGATGCGTCAGTGTAGAGTACCCGATAGAATTACTTAAAATTAAGAATTTCTAGTAAGGATTTCTTAATTAAATCCCGGTTGGTTTCTGCCTTACTAAACTTTGTAAATGACACATTAAATTTCGGTAAAGTTTTGGTCCAAGGAGAATTCTGCGGGATCGGGAGAGGGTTAGTTAGGGATAAATTTATATGTGGTATTAAAGTTGGACGTAGGAGGGCGATAGTGTGTATGCGTGGAGCAGAAGGGTGAGTACTAGTATAGTTGGGTAATGTCAACAGTGTGTGTACTGGATTAGAAAGGTTAGCTGAAGTAGAGGCAGCATAAGAAAGGAGGAGATATTGGCGCCTAAGCCACAGAGGGGGTTCGTTGGCTTCGCGGTAGAGGCTCTCAGCTGGACTGCTACGAAAAGCTCCTAAACAGAGGCGGATAGCAGTATTATGCACTGAATTAAGGGTTTGTAAGGATGTTTTGGATGCTGACATATATATATATATATATATATATATATATATATATATATATATATATATATATATATATATATATATATATTTATATATATATATATAGCTATATATATATATATATATATATATATATATATATATATATATATATATATATATAAAGCTGCCGTAATCGAGTTTAGAGCGAATAAGAGACCTATATACTTTTAATAGTGTACATTCGCTAGCGCCCTATTTGTAGTGGGAAAGTGTTTTGATAATATTTTAACGTTTTAGGCACTCTGCTCTAGTTTCCTGAATATGTTGTTTCCAAGAAAGCGAAATTAATACCACATATATTTATAATATTAAAAATCCTTATTTAGAAAATTGTCCATTTTCATAAATACTTCCAATATCAAAGAAAACTAATTATTCAAATGGTTTCTTTTTTGAATGTTTTCCTTTTTACGGAAGATATAATAAGCTTGCCTGTAATTAACAAAACCAACATAGACTGAATTTTTGTCTCATTACCTTATTTACGTTCAACCTTCGTTTATACATAATTTAAGCATTGTAGCAACTCTGTCTTTGGGGATTGACTTAAAAAACGCGGTCGGTTACATAACAAAGTTTGAAAGAATCTAATTAACATGGTACAATTTATACAAGGACATGAAGAAATGAAACAACATAAAGAATTTATAAAAACAGGTCGGAGTAATCTGCTGAATTACAGTTTCTGTTTATTAGATTATTTAAGCAGAGGTAATTGTAGTGTTAGTGAGATTTTAGTTAATGATTTAAATTAAGGTAAAATATCATAATTATTGGACTTCCTTTCATGTTAAATACATTGTTCAGGTAAATGGAATTCTTATTAATTTAATAATTTTCATTTTATACTGCTTCTTATTACCAAGGTTTTTTACTAAGCATCTAATATAATGAATAAGTAACACAAGTTATAAAGTGCGTCCACAAAGTAGCGCATACATTAATTATTAGCTAAATAAACAACACTATTGGAAATTCTCGTAGCAGGTCAATTTTTGATTTTAATTTACTATTTTTTAAAATTATAATTTAATATACAAGCTGAACCACCTTCGCATGATGACGTTATTACAATTTTTTTAAAAAACCGTCTAAAAAAAGTTTACCGTCTGTAACATTTTTTTTATAATTAATATATTAAATTATTTCTAATCTTTTTACCCCCGTGCTGATACGCTCATGGTCGGTTTAACAGAGGAAAAAATTTTATTGAAACTACCTCAAAATACGGAATAACCGACTTATTATAGACGTGGTTTCATTAATCCTTTCCTTTTTAATCCTGAGTATGAAAGGAACTAATGCTTTTGGAAAAATTCGGTAAATATCGTCGGGGGCACGTTGTAATGTTTTCTTTCCATAATAAACTAATCCAAAGGACATAATGACGGTATTAGATTTTTGTTTTGATACAGGGCAGCGACAACCGCTGATACGTATTTTGACCTCCTTAGGTCTCGTCAGAACGGTATAGCCACTGCTCTAATTTTATCTTCTTCTAATTCTTTCGCAAATTTTAGGAAACACAGTGGTAAAAATTTGAATTCGGTTTCGTTAGGTAGAAATCGTTTGATTTCTATTTTTGTTTAATCTAAAGGATTTTAATTTTCTCATGTCCAATTGCTGGTACCGTTGTTTAACTAGAAACTTTTGGAATTTTTACCTTCTTAGAAATGGATACTGGCCTATCATTTTTGAGTGGGAGATACCCTGACCTTCTTTTGGCTAGTTTGGTAAAATTTTAGAGGAACCAATTTACTTCTGAGTGGACACTCGTTGAGAAAAGACCTAGTTCTCGTGGGGCGCTTCGCTCACATTATCGTCTCTGTGTTACCTTCTCTGTGCATTTTCTTTCTAAGTATGTATACACTTGTATATTTGAGTTTTTTGATCTAATATCATATTAGATTAAATATTGGTATAGAGTACCTTTAATTTTAATTAACTTCAGTGCTTGATACAAGTAAAGTATTATAATAAAGTAAATTAACTTTAAGTCCACCTAATATGTTTAATATTTGTTTATATAGTGTGTTGACCAAATTTATTTATTAATTAACTGTTGGTATCTTTCCTTGGATTTAGTCTCAGAACCAAAATATCTTTCTTTATCTCGTTTCTTTTCTAAGGTTTCTTAATTTCCTCCTTAAACCCCAAAAAATTAAGTGGCGCCCTGTTTCTATCTTATCGTATCTTTGGTAATTTTACTTATTTATCATCAAGAGGCGAATAGAGATAGCGAGACAATCGTTTGTCAAAATGAAAAAGTTTCTATGCAGCCGGGACATAAATATAAACTTAAGAACGAGAATGTTAAGGTGCTATGTTTTCTCCGTTTTGCTGTACAGCATGAAAGCCTGGACACTGAAAAAGATAAACATCAAAAACATTGAGGCATTCGAGATGTGGTGTTACAGGAGAATGTGGAAAATACCATGGACTGAAAGAGTAACAAATCAAGATGTTCTGCTGAAGATGGGGAAGGAATGCGAAGTCATAAAAACCATACAAACGAAAAAACTCGAATATCTGGGCCACATAATGAGAGAAGAAACGTACTCTCTGCTTAGACTCATAATCCAAGGAAAAATCTCGAGAAAGAGAAATGTGTGACGTAGGAGGATTTCCTGGTTGCGAAATTTAAGGGAGTGGTACGGGTGCAGTTCAATACAGTTGTTCAGAGCTGCAGCCAACAAAGTAAAGATTGCTCTGATAGTAGCCAACCTCCGATAAGAGACGGTACTGCCAGAAGAAGAAGAACTTATCTATCTTTTTGTTTATTTTGTGTATCTTTTCCAATATTTCTTATCCTATCTTTACTTATTTCGTCCGTAGGACCCATTCCCGGTTCCAAAAGCTAGTTTCGAACCCACGACTCGCTCTCCACCAACCATCTGGCTGCCATCCGCAGTGTCTCCATTGGTTACCTTTCTAGCACCATCCAAAAAAGGTTTCCGAGGTTACACGTCTAAAAAAAAAGGAAACATTAAATTACGTATCTGCCAGAAAATGTTCCACAATACTTTAAATATAGGCGAGTGGTCAAGTAGAGATTGGGCACTCAGTTCAACGGATGGAATGTATTTTCCTAAGTCGAACAAAGTTGAAAAATCCCGTCAGGGTAAGACATGTTCTCGACGACGTGTACCACCGGTGGTATATGCCTAACTTTTCATTTAGCCGCTTGTGGCCACCGGTGGTACACGGTACATTTCTACTTCTTCACTCTCTAAAACCTTGAAGTTAATAGATATTTATTGTTTATATTGCGTACACACTTTAAGTATAGTTTTAAATATATGGATTTGCCGCCGTTTTGGCATATCATAATTTATGTGGTCACAAATTAAGGCCAAAAAACTGCAGTAAAAATGGTTTAATAAATTTAAAACATCGTAGTATAACATAGATATTGTACAAAACTTAAGAGATAATTTAAACATTATAAAAAACTAGGTGGGTTTATGAATTTCATTAAAGCAAGAAAGGCACATAGTTGGTCTATCCTCACATGTATCGCAGTATGTACAGAATCTTTTTGTTTTTGTTCCGGCTGTTTTTGTTCCTTGTGTATATTGAAATTCCTTATAACATGAAAAGCAGCGTCTTCTTGTTTGTCTAGGACTACCTTCATATTTTTGTAACTTATGCTTTACCAAAGATTTTTGGTAAGGTATTTTGTTTTTTTTTTCACTGGAACAATATCTCGTTCACGAGGACTTTCTGTAGCTTTACTTTTTAATAGTCCTTCAATAATTTTTTCGCGAATAGATAACACAATGCATGTTTTAGGAATATTACCATAATTATCGAAAAGAACCCATGTATTTACTAAGCATGTGCCCAGACACATATCGAAAAACACTTTCTTAGACCACTTAATGCTTTTTCTTAAAGGGGTATAATATGAAGACATTTGATCAAACAAGTCCACAACTTTCTTTGCCTTACGCAATAACCTCGGGTGGTTTAGAATGTCTTCACCTTGTCTATTTTTTTCCTTTGTGTTGAAGGTTTACTGTATGGCTATCCATTTGACAACTCTTATGCCCTAATCATTTTGTTTTCCATATATTTGCCGTTTCTTCAATTTTTGCTGTTTACACTAGTATAATAATTATCAATATATAGTGTTCTTCCTTCATACAAAAGCCCCTTAAGTAATTCCATACAAATATTGTAGGAATGTCCAAAATCATTGTCAGGTATATTGGAACCACTTTTACCTTCGTATATCTTTAGGTATGTATAACCTTCACCATTAACCTAAACAGGCAAAAAACCATTACAAATGCAATAAAATACTATGACACCCACGACTGCACATTGTGTCCACCGGTGGTACACGAGATTTTTCTTGAACACAAGCCGAACTGTACAGCCGACGTGTACCACGGGTGGTACATACAAAAGATAGCTTTAAAATAGAAAAATATGGTTTTAAACATATGAAAAATATATTGATAATAGTCAAAATAGAGATTGTTAGTTAAAATATATATATATATATATATATATATATATATATAAATATATATATATATATATATATATATATATATATATATATATATATATATATATAATTAAAGCTGAGAGATAAAATCTCGGAATTCTGCGTCTGCGCGAACGTGTTAACAAAAAGTCTTACATGATTGCAAAGTTTACCCAAAGTGCCATCTCATTATTGCAGAATGTCTTTCAGTTAGCTAAACCTAAAACCACTATTTTCATCAAAGGCTGAGGTTTTCAATTTGTATGTTGGACACTGTTTTGAAAGGTCAGAGGAGGTGTTACCTCTAACTCAGTTTAAACCTTCTTTTAAGAGCATAAGACTTGGTATATTTAAGCCAAGAAAAGACCAGTGTGTTATCTATGTGATGCATCAAAATGGTAATTTAGATGAAGGAATATGAGTGCAGTATAGAAACAGCAAACAATAAGTACGAGAAGCAATGCAGTCAGATTCGGAAAAGGCAAAAAATAATAGCAGGTATGTGGTAATCACGATGGACCTTCAAAGAATACTTCTGAGCCCACGTCTGCAGACATCAGTGCTTTACTACAAGACAAAATTGATGGTACATAATTTCACCATGTACAATAATGCTATTATACAATTGGCAACATTTGGCAATAGGGCGAAGGAGCCATCACATCAAATGAATTTTCTTTGTGTATTGTCAACTTTATAACTAATTTAAATTCTGCTGACGTTGACTAAGTTTTACTAAACTTAGTTGACTACTTTTACAAACTGTAGTTTTAAAGAACATTACAATAATTCAAAATCACACTCAAATGCCTTGCGACTCATGCCATAGTAAAATAGAAACAAATTTAAAAAACAGGGTTATCAACGTTCCTGCTGATTAGATTTTTATAGCAAAAACTGCACGAAAAACCCACAACCATATGAAGTGAAATACATAGATTACAGGTTCTTTAGGGAGTACTCAACACTAAATTCAGTCTCGAGCATTCGGCCAGCGTGTAAGTCTGAATACAAAGTGACTGACGACATTTCCTAAAACAATAGGCAAAATTCAGTAAGATTTGCCGAATTTGCTCTATTCAGAAAGTAGAAAAATTAAAAAGGAAAAATACCAAGACCTACAGGAATTAAAGCGTGTTCTAGCAAGTTACTACCTTGCTTTTTACGATAATCATATAAATATAAATAGCAGTTATAAGGACTCAAATCTTAATTTTATAAATTTTTCTGTTCGTTTTATTTTAATATTTTTGATACAAACAGAGATTGTAAGATTAATGTTAATAAATTTTACTTTTCTAAAAACAACAAATGATTTTGATTTATTTATCAATTTTAAACTTTTAATTATTATAATCAAAGTTAGTACTACGTATCTCCGTATACCGTCAAAACTAAGAAACCAAACCTCGTATTTTTTTATTTCTAATTAAAATACATAATTCTGTTACAATATTTTTAATATTGCTTGTAAATTTAATAAGATAATAAGATAGTAGTACTTTTTAACACATTTCTGCAAATTGATCTTATATTTGATAAAGATAAAAAAGATAAAGAGTTTTTTTCATTTCCTGAAAAATCTCCTAACATACACACACGAGGTTTGGCACTGACGCCGACAATATTGTTATACGACTACTTTACTATTATACAATTACCAAAAATAAACAAACGAAAATTCACAGTAAATGTTTAAATTGTTCTCCATTGATCGTGAGACAATGACTCAACCGGCATTACTTTGGTTTTTAAAATTCTGTAGCATAGCGGATGATGTATTCTGTATTTCTTGTCTAATTCGGTCTTGTAGTTGATGAATATCATTAAGTCTGTTTGTGTAGACTTTAGATTTTAAATACCTCCATAAAAAGAAATCTAATGAGTTCAAATCAGGTGATTCAGAAGGCCATTTCACTGGTACATTTCTATCTACCGCTGTAGAAAAGTTCTGTTTAAAAAATCGCGTTCAGTTACTGCGAAATGTGACGGTGCACCAGTTTGTTGAAACCAGATTCTTCGATCTAAATTAGTGGGTATTTAAATATCAGAAAAAAGCTGGATCAGATCAGGAATTGTGTATTTTGTAGGAAATCCAGATAAAATGCTCATGTTAAATTTTTGTCAAAACAATATAAACCAGTAATTGTATTTCTCACAATATCAGCTTATACGTTTCCTTTTTTGTGGTCTTTGCGTATGGGACACTTGCATCAAGTGTGGATTTTCATCAAACCAATAACGGGTCTTTTGTCGGTTAACACGACCGTTCAAATAAAACGTTGCCTCGTCCGAAAATAAAACGTTATCGATGAAATTGTTAGGTTGGTTCATCATATAGCCGCAGAATTTAGTTCTTCGGTCAAAGACGTCTTCAGCCAATTCATAGTTAAGACATACTTTATAAGGATGGTATTTTATCTTTTTAAAAAGGTTAGATCCTGAGGACTTTCCAACACCAAAATCCCTAGATAATTTTTGCACTGTACTGTCACCTCGGGGGAACAAATAGGGGTCTAACCACCTTCTGATATCCCCGGGTGCTCTGTAGAGGGCTTCGACTATACCGTCGAGAGCTCCTCTACTTAAGTCCATTTACTGGGTATGGACTTGTAAATATTTATATCTTCGGTGTCTTGCCATGAAAAAGGCAAGATATTTCTTACACAACAAATTCCTCGTTGAAAATGGTACATTAGGTTGTGGTCTTCCGATGGCTTGTCTTGAGAAAGACAAGATATTTTCTCACATGACAAAGGATTGTCGAAATAAAAACACCAAGTTAAAGTTGAAAATAACTCTCAGCCACAGAGTATGGAAAATAGAACAGGAGCAGAGCCCCGAGAGCACTAAGCTCTCGGAGAGCCCGTGAGGAACTGACTTGGCTGACCTGAAAATCGCCAATATTTATATGCGCTGTTCGAGCGATAAATAGGGATTTCCAGGTCAAGAGCCAATGGGAAAATTCGAGGCGGGGCGATGCGCAACGAAATGCGTACTAGTCAACAGACTATGGCATTCGATGACAGTACAGTCAGTAAAATTATGTCTTGTTGAATATTTTCAATACTTTTTGCCTTTAACCTTGCTACATCCTTCACATAGCTCAATTCTTTGTATTTTCGCACAATTATGCTTACAGTAGATTGTGAAATAGAATGAAGATCTGGGTGCCTTGCCAGGTACCTAGAAAAAATCGGCATATTTTTTGTTGAGTCCGCATCTTATCGCCAATACCAATCATTATTAATATTTCAATTCTGCCACTTTTGGTTAAAGGCATTTTGCGAAAAAAAGTTGCAAATGATAAATTGCTTGAATAGTTTTCACGTAAACGTACCTTTCCTAAAGCATTACCAATACAGATTTGTACTTAATATTTCTGAGAGTTTTTACCGTTAAATGAAAAGTCCATTTAGGGGCTCAGATCACTAATAAAAGCTGTTAGATACAATGTTACAAATAATGCTAGGTGTTTTTAATAGTTTATTAAAGTAGTTGTATAATAATATGAAATTTCTCTGGATGTGTTTAATACGTTTATTCTTCATTTATTATTTTGTAAGAAACTTGAAAGTGTTGAATTTTTGCCAGCCTGTACAAATTTGAAGCAACGTGTTACACATTTTTGGAATTAGCTCATCAAGTGAAATCTATAAATTGAAACAAAAATGTGGTTAAATTAAAATCAAAAATCGACCGGTTTTGAGATTTTTTAATAATGTTGTTTATTTAGCTAATAATCAATTTATTCCTTACTTTATGGACGCACTGTATATGTCTTTAAAAATAAAGCTTTGTAAAACTATTTCTTTTTCACATCCTTTTCGAGGTTCTTGTATTTTACTTGTGAAAAGTAGTAAAGTAGATTACATGCGATTTGAGTAATTTCGATTTCCTCAATTCCCTTCTCGAGGATGCACTACTATCTTTATCTAAAAGGAGATGTAATGGATTTTGATGAGAGTTATGAGTAGATACTCTAAAATATGTACTACAAAATGACTAAAGTATCTACAGTCTGTCCCAAACCCTTCTTTTAGTGCGTTACTAATTTTGAAGTCATATAGGGTTTTAAGAATGTTGAGAATTATTGCATGACATTTTAGTTAAATCTGACAGTTGCAGGATCTTAATCGGCTAAATGTGAAAAAGTTATTTTTATTGAAATATGGAATAAAAACTTATTTTTTTTAAATTTACATATTGGAGGTCCCGTCTTGTATATAAATTTTTATTGTGCATTATATTGGAACTGCTTTTTCTTATAATTCCTATTCTTAACACCTTTATCAACGTCTGTTTTTGCCTTGCAATTCTTAGAAGGCACAGATTAAAGCGGAATTCTTGAATTTGGTTTCGAAAATTAGTCTACGATTTTATTATCAGATGTCGCTACATTGCGTCTATACGAAGCCATGTTATAGTTGCTTCCTAAGACAGAGAAGAATTATTTCACGTTCCGAGCGCTTGCGAAAGCCGTTCTGATGATGCCTATTGGGCTGAAATACGTATAAACGGATGCGCAAGCTCCCTATACGTGAAATAAAATCTTAACTGTCTTTTCCTTATTATTTCGATATACTCTGTATGAGTACTAGAAACCAATTCGCTAAGAATTTTGCTTAGTTGAAAAGATATGTTGTGGAATGCAAGTTTTAGATTCCCCATGTCTCTCTTAACACCTTTATCAACGTCTGTTTTTGCCTTGCAATTCTTAGAAGGCACAGATTAAAGCGGAATTCTTGAATTTGGTTTCGAAAATTAGTCTACGATTTTATTATCAGATGTCGCTACATTGCGTCTATACGAAGCCATGTTATAGTTGCTTCCTAAGACAGAGAAGAATTATTTCACGTTCAGAGCGCTTGCGAAAGCCGTTCTGATGATGCCTATTGGGCTGAAATACGTATAAACGGATGCGCAAGCTCCCTATACGTGAAATAAAATCTTAACTGTCTTTTCCTTGTTAATTCCTATTCTATACATTCTAAGGAAAGTGGTTAATTAGCTAAGATTTATTGTCCAATATCAAATCTTCAGAATTCATATCCGAAATTGGACAGTATAATTTTATCACCCAGTAGACCGAATGAATCTATTTGTTATTAAATACACACACGTAGTTAATTAGGTTACATACACATTTGGTCAATTATAAATAATAATTTGGACATCAGTCAAAAGTACTGACAAAGTTAAACAATTTACATAAATTAAATACACATATCACGCTAGGTACGCGAAAAATATTGACCCAAATAGAATTTATATAAAACTAATATCTCTTGACTAGAGAAGCATTCAATCAATATTCACTCAACGAACATATAGTCTTCAACGATCAACTTCATCAGTCTCTACTAAAAGTAATCCCGGGTCTACACCCATAGTGTACGTCTCAACAATAAACTCTGCTACTATTATTTGGTGTTTCCATTACAACAGAACGAACATCTTCACTGAGCCAACGAGGGGAATTTGTTCATGGTCCTATCGAGAAACAGAATACTTCAAGGAAGTTTGAGAGAGCCTATACAGTCCACGACAGCAACACCCTCAGTAGCAGAGAGAGACCACTAGACCCGGGAAAACGAGAGCAGTACCAAAGCCAAGAGCCATACTAGAGCCGAGAGCAGTACCAGAGCCGAGAGCAGTACCAAAGCCGAGAGCCATACTAGAGCCGAGAGCGGTACCAAAGCCGAGAGCCATACTAGAGCCGAGAGCGGTACCAGAGCCGAGAGCAGTACCAAAGCCGAGAGCCATACTAGAGCCGAGAGCGGTACTAGAGCCGAGAGCGGTACCAAAGCCGAGAGCCATACTAGAGCCGAGAGCAGTACCAAAGCCGAGAGCCAGACTAGAGCCGAGAGCAGTACCAAAGCCGAGAGCCATACTAGAGCCGAGAGCAGTACCAAAGCCGAGAGCCATATTAGAGCCGAGAGCAGTACCAAAGCCGAGAGCCATACTAGAGCCGCAGAGCAGTCAAAGGACAGGACCGATTGCAGAACCCACCAGAAGCGAGGGATCCTCAACGTCTAAGAACACAAAAAACCGTAAGTTTTTGAATAATTACAAAATCTTCCAACTTTTACAATCTTACAATTTAACAAGTTTTTTTATTACAATTTAACAATTTAGAACAACAATCTCCACTCTATCAATCATATAATAATGTACTTTAGAATGCATACCATTTAAATAATACAGAGAATTGATAAAACAAAAATAAACGTCATTCACAACTATAATTAACTAAACAGTAATTTTGTATGACAATTTGAAAAAAGAAACGTTCATACATATAGCTTGCTTTTAATTACAATTAAATATTTTATTTCGAAAAATTAAAATAATTACGTAGCAAATAATTTCATTTATTTTGATAACAATATATATATATATATATATATATATATATATATATATATATATATATATATGTATATATATCACTATAAGAGTGTGTGGATTACATCTTGACCTACCTCAATGCAAAGAATAGCACAGCAGGCAAGGTCAAACTCATATTTCGCTAAATTGCACATTCCGATAGAAAAGAAAGTGTTATAATACAGGTATACTTATTTAATACATAACGTACATTTAGTATTGTCTAATATATTTACCGCTGAATGTAAAAATTTTTAAAATAATCATGGAGAGTCTATACGTTAAGCAAGCGGAAATAGGAACAGAAATAGTGAAACTCGTTTCAAATACAAAAAAGGATTCCCAATCTCGGAAAAATCAACAATACATCCGGGATAGACAGGAAAAATTAGAAGAATATTGGGCAAAATTTTTAAATAACCACGAAAAGCTGCTAGAAGGGGGTATAACGAAAGAAAAATATTTTGAAACAAAATACTATGATCAGGTATTTAAGACATACATTGAGGGGAAAACCCTGTTGGAAATATATGGAAGGGTGCTGAAAAGAGGAAAAGCACCGAAAGTAAAGGAGATACAGATAAGAAAACAAAGAATCGAGGAATTATTACGGCCAGAAAATGAACAAGACTTGCAGGAGGATGAAGAATTGCAGTCAGAGTTAAGAGAATACATGGAAAAGGTGAATACACTAATGATTGAAGCAGCAGTAAATGAGGAACTGGACGCTACAGATATTGGAGAAGTAGAGAGAATAAATCATCTAAAGAGGAAAGTCAGGGAAGTTTTAAAGAAAATAAGGCCAGGAATGCAACGGCCAGAAAGCACACAGAGGAGGGACGGTGTGACATTGCCGCAGGTAAAAATCCCTGTGTATGAAGGCAGATATGAAACGTGGAGAACTTTCCACGATCTGTTTACTAAAGTAATACATGAAAACGACCAGTTATCAAACGCAGAAAAAATGCAGTACCTAAAAACTCAAGTAAGAGGGGAAGCCAACAGAATGATACAACACTTAAACATATCCGAGGCCAACTACGAAGTGGCCTGGAACATGCTAAAAGATAGGTATGAGAACCCAAGGATGATATTGTTTAAATTAATAGACAGGATGCTACTAGCGCAGGAAGTAAAGGAATCTTCTGCTAGAGCATTGAAATCACTACATGACACCTTCCACGAAAGTCTGGAAGCCATAGGAGGGTTAGGAACAGACACGGAAGCGTGGAGCCCATTGATAGCCCGAATTATCATAACGAAATGGGACAATGAAACTAGGAGGCTGTACGAAAACCACATTGGAGACAGTAGAGAGATACCGACGTACAAATCGACACAAACATTCCTACAGCGAAGATTTCAGACACTGGAACTGCTGGAGTCAGAAAAAAGACAAGAGAAGCAAGGAGGATCTCTTAGGAAACCAAGAACACATTGCGTGATATGCAACGGAGATCACGGAGTACCGAACTGCAGAGAATTTCAGGAACTCAATGTAAGAGACCGGAACAGGATGATAAAAGAAAAAGGACTGTGTACAAACTGCCTAGCACATAAAAAAGAAAAACAATGTTATTCACAATATAGGTGCAGACACTGTGGCGGAGACCACCACCATATGTTGCATTATGAAAAAGGAAACACAAGCAACAAAAGAAACTCCAATGAAACGAAACGAGAACAAACACAAGAAAGAAATGGAAGAGATTCAAACAATAGAAGAAACGGGTACCAAGCTGATAGGTACAGAGGAGGAAATAATAATCCATACAACGCCAGAGAACAAAATAACGGAAGGCGAGAAAATACACAAGATACCAATGGGCCTAGGAATAGCAACGACCAGCAAAGAGGGCAGAATTCAGTAAACTGTGCAAGCCATAAGGAAGGTGAAGCATTACTAGCGACAGCTGTGGTACGCATAAGAGATGCGAAAGGAGATTCACACATAATGAGAGCACTAATCGACCAAGGGTCACAATGCGCATTTATAACGGAACAAGCTGCGACGACGCTAGGAACAACAAGGAAGCCCATACAGGCGACCATATCCGGGATAGGCTCGTCAGGAGAAAAAACAGCCAACTGGAGTATGAAACTTTTAATCGAAACTCATTACGAAAGTGACTTCGAGATGGAAATAGAAGCACTAGTACTACCGAAGATAACAAGGAATTTACCGGAAAAGGATATAATTCTACCGGACTATAACGAGAAAAATGCAATACTGGCAGATCCAAGATATTACAAGGTAGGGAAGATAGACTTACTACTAGGAGTAAAAGAATACAGTTACATATTGACAGAAGGGATGCACAGAATAAGTAATGGACTCCTGAGTCAAAACACCAAACTAGGATGGATAGTTTCGGGAATAGCACGAGAAAGGGAGAATATAAAAGCAGAAGTATGCTGTATGATATCAAGACAAGAAATGGACGTACAAATAAAGAACTTCTGGGAATTAGAAGAAGTAAATCAGGATACAAGTTTCTCAGTGGAAGAACAAGAATGTGAAGAACTGTATCGACAGACTGTAAAAAGGAATGAAGAAGGGAGATACGAAGTAAAAATTCCGTTTAGGGAAGACGTCGCAAAGTTAGGAGAATCTAAACAGCAAGCATTCGCCAGATTGATGCAACTAGAAAGGAAGTTTGCAAAAGACAAACAGTTAGAAGCGAATTACAGACAATTCATGGAAGATTATGAAAACCAAGGTCATATGGTAATAGCAGAAAACCAGGGAGATGGGTACTACTTACCTCATCATCCAGTGAGAAAAGAGGACAGTACTACAACGAAAATAAGAGCCGTGTTTGATGCATCAAGCAAAAGCTCATCGGCAGTAAGCCTGAATGATATTATGCACACAGGGCCGAAATTACAACAAGACTTGACAAATATACTATTACGATGGAGATCCAATAAGGTAGCATACTCAGCGGATCTGGAAAAAATGTTTAGACAAATCAGAATGGCAGAAGAAGACCAAAAATATCAAAAAATTTTGTGGAGAAAGGACACAAAGGACCACATACAAAAGTATAACTTAACGACGGTGACATACGGCACGGCCGCAGCACCCTTTTTAGCGTTAAGAACAATACAACAATTACAAGAAGACGAAGGAGCGAGGTTCCCGTTGGCATCGAAAATTGTAAAAGAAAACATGTATGTAGACGATATACTAGGAGGAGCTGAGACAGTGCAGGAAGCAGAAACAGCCCAAAAGGAATTAATACAACTGTTCAGAAAAGGAGGTTTCGCTCTTAGAAAATGGTTGAGCAACGAAGAAAAAATAATGGAGAACGTACCGGAGGATATGAGGAACGTAGACTCGAAGGCATTCAAACAAGAAGAAGTACGGAAAACGTTAGGAATACACTGGTCACCTAAAGAGGATATAATCACATTCAAAATAGGGATAACGACGGCAAAGAAAATAACGAAAAGACACGTACTGTCAGAAGTAGCAAAACTATACGACCCACTGGGATGGATAGCACCTGTAGTAATTCAGGCGAAAATGTTCATACAGGAATTATGGGAGCAAAAGACCATTTGGGATAAGGAATTAACTAGCAACCAACAAAGCAGGTGGAATACATACCAGGCGCAATTAGTAAATCTGGAGAAAATAACATTGCCCAGGTGGAACAACTTAAGCAAGATAAACAGAGTAGAACTACATGGATTTGCAGATGCGTCTATGAAAGGATATGGAGCGGTAATCTACTCAAGGGTATTAGGCCCAGAAATTAAAACGAATCTAATGATAGCAAAATCGAAAGTCGCACCATTGAAAGGGAAAACGACGTTACCGAGGCTCGAGCTGTGTGCCGCGGTACTACTAGCAAATTTAATGAAGAAAACCCTACAAGCATTGAACAGGGAAAACATTGAGGTATATGCATGGTCGGACTCAACGATAACCCTGGCTTGGATAAGGGGATCATCAAAAAGGTGGAAAATGTTCGTCGCCAACAGAGTAGAGGAAATAAGACGCGTTATAGGACCGAAAAATTGGCATAAGGTAGATACAAAGGAAAATCCAGCGGACATCCTCTCACGTGGAAGTACCGCATCAGAATTATTAGAAGCAGAGCTATGGTGGAAGGGACCAACTTGGCTGACTAGTAACAAAACTTTAACTCAGGAATCAGAAGAAATACCAGAGACAAATGAGGAGGAAGTCAAAACGAAAATAACGGTGCACACGACAACGATAAAGGAAGACATATGCGAGAGATTCTCAAATTTAGAAAGAATGAGAAGAGTACTTTCATATTGTAGGAGATTTGCAGACAAATGCAGAAAAAAGAAGGACAATGGACAAAGTCAGCTTACAGTCCAAGAATTAGAGGAAACTCTATTAAAGGTGATAAAGCACACACAGCACACCTACTTCAAACCAGAAATAATAAGCTGGAGAAGAAACAGCAATTAGACAAGAAAAATAAATTAGCGTCATTGGTACCATTCCTGGATAGACAAGGAATTCTAAGAGTCACCGGAAGACTGAGACACACGAATCTAAAGTACGGAGAAAAACATCCGATAATTTTGCCAAAGGATAGTGCATTAACAAAGTTACTTATAACAGATAGTCACGCAAGAAATCTACATAGCGGATTACAACAAACACTACAGTACATAAAAAGGAAATACTGGATAATCAACGGCAGAAGAACCGTAAAAGATCATCTAGCAAAATGTTTAAGGTGCAGGAGGTATAAAAGCCAAGCAGCACAACAATTAATGGGAGATCTACCGAAAGACAGAGTGAACCCGAGTCATCCCTTTACTAACACAGGGATAGATTATGCCGGGCCAATAAAAATAAGTACCACGAGAGGCAGAGGACAGAGGAGCTATAAGGGCTACATCTCAGTATTTGTGTGTCTGTCAACGAAGGCAGTACACCTTGAGGTAGTAAGCGATATGTCTACGGATGCATTCATCGCAGCGTTCAAGAGATTTACGGCACGCAGAGGACAGTGCAACAACGTATACAGCGATAACGGAACCACATTCGTAGGAACAGCAAATTTGTTGAAAAAAGAAAATAAAAAAATAGATGACGAGATAAAACAAGGATTACGGGCACTAGGTACCCAGTGGCATGTCATACCTGCATATGCACCACATTTCGGAGGATTATGGGAGAGCGCAGTGCGAATAATGAAATATCACTTGAAAAGAATCATCGGGGAAACAGTTCTAACATATGAAGAATTGAGTACGGTGCTGGCACAAATAGAAGCATGTATGAACTCGAGACCATTATGTGGGTCATCAGAAGACCCTGAAGGGAAAATAGCCCTGACACCAGCTCACTTCCTTATAGGGAGAGAAATTATATCACCAAATCGGGAAGAAGAGCTTACGACTTATTTGAAGATGCCGACGAGGTGGAGATTAGTGGAGAAAATAAAAAGAGACTTCTGGCATAAGGCGCACCCTAACATAAAAGAAGAAGAAATAGTTATAATTAAAGAAGAGGATACACCTCCAGGCAGATGGCCATTAGCGAGGGTAACAGAAACACACCCTGGAGCAGAGGGATTAACCAGAGTAGTAACAGTGAGAAAGGCAAACGGGAAACTGACTAAAAGACCCATACATAAGCTAATACGACTGGAAGAAGAGAAACAGGAAAAGCCGAAAAAGGCAGCAGCACTAAGATGGAAGAAAATACTAGTAGCTATAATGTTTTTAACGATGTTAAAACCCATAAAGGCAGAACCGTATAAAATATATAATCCCGTACCAGGATTTTTCACAGAAGACCTTGGAGAGGTCGTCATAGACCGGGGAACATTTCGAATAAAGGTGTTACTCGAAAAAGGAAGAATTCGAACAGAGCACCAACTAATAGGAAATATGATACAAGGCGTACGAGAACTGTGTCATGAGATAAAAATCGTGAATTGTAAGGATATAATAGAGAAGTTAGAGGAAGGACAAAGAAAGGCGGAGTCAGTAAGCGAGGGGCTGACAGTAGAAATAAAAGGAAGGGAAAGAAGAGGAATATTAGGAACAATATTAACCTCAGTATTTGGAGTCAATGACGAAGCCTACAGTAACATTGAAGCATTAGATAATAACCAAAAGGAGCTAATAAAGGGATCACAGCACCAGGCGAAGATAATGTTAGAAACAATAACATCAATCAATCACACAGAGAACAGGATAAACGAGCAAATGAACAAGTTTAACAAAGCACTAATCACAGGTCTACAAGAAATATTTAAAGGACTTAACGAAGTAGAAGACAAAGCACAAAAACTAGAAACCGAATATAGCACGTTACGAATACAAACGATAGCATTACAAGTTATGGACTTCATAAACGAATATACTCAATTTTACGAGGGAATATTAAACCTTCACTATAACCACGGACACTTCATTGATATAGTGAAACCGGGTGAAATAACCAAATTAATAGGGAAAGCAGGGCAGATACTGCCTCAAGGGGTCGAAATACGACGACAACCCATTATAGAAACAGAAGTCAGTCATGACGACAGATATATAACAGTCATCGGCTACTTCATAGTGACAGGGAAAAATAAGTACAGCATGCTCAAAGTCACGGCCATACCACTTAACGTTGAGGGGTCGGTGTTGCGCACATTTGTCGCCCCAAGGAATCTACTGGTCGTAGATTATAACACACTGCACTACTTCGAATTGACCACGGAAGATAGAGAAAGGTGCTTACTGTTGACAAAGGCGCAGATAGCGTGCTCACCAACGGCTATAAGAAACATGGATACCCAACCAAACTGCATACTAGAAGAAATTTATGAGCGATCTAAGAATAGCACATGTCCAGTGGTAGCCAGGACAATACAGACAGCTCAATGGAGTAAGATGGGTACTCCCAACCTCTGGCTAGTTATCACGCCAGTCACGATACACATATCCATTATTTGCGATGGAAATCGGAGCGAAAGAGTACTGGAACGAGTCACATTCCTGAAGCTTTCACCCAAATGTATCGCCCAAACGAAAAATATTACATTACTCCCCACTAGCAGTGGGGTGGACAGAGCAGTGACGAGTTACCTGAAGTCGCCAATCACTCCCGTGGCCCAACTGGTGGCGAGGACACCCCGCAAGTTTAACACGCCTCTAAACACCTACCTTGACATACCAGGAGGAGAGCTACGTCATGTGTTACTTGAGGAGGAGAGTCTGGAACAAGAAATTACGCATACGCAGTGGCGATCGATTCACGAATCTAATTGGCATTATTTTGTGGCCACCGGGATCATTACTATAATGGTAATAATTGGGATACTCACGTTATGGAAGTACCGTCCTGTTGCACGACTATGTCGTTCAGGGAATCCACAAACTCAGAATTTATATAAAACTAATATCTCTTGACTAGAGAAGCATTCAATCAATATTCACTCAACGAACATATAGTCTTCAACGATCAACTTCATCAGTCTCTACTCAAAGTAATCCCGGGTCTACACCCATAGTGTACGTCTCAACAATAAACTCTGCTACTATTATTTGGTGTTTCCATTACAACAGAACGAACATCTTCACTGAGCCAACGAAGGGAATTTGTTCATTTATTATTATTTATTACAAACACTATGGAATTGGAATGTTTATTTATTTAAAATAACGCTTCCTCCTAGAATCTTTTAGGAGTTGACTGCGAGATAAAAAATTTTACTGGCAATTGCAAGGCATCAAGGCAATCATTCCTGTGATAAATTAGCATCGATTGAAATCAGTCATATTCGGACAGTAATTTTCCGATAAGTTTCTGTGGCAGCCAATAGTTTAATTTTGTGAAGATTTATCATTAAATAGTGGATATAGTTTAAATAGTAAAGCAGTGGATTTTTAAGTTATTTTACCAGATTTGGTGTGAAAATGAAAGAGTGTTATGAAATTTAGTTAAAAAAACAATGTAAATAGTTTAAATAGTAAAAAGTATTACCAGAGTATTACCAGAGGTTAAATTTATGGTTAAATTTCAAAGACATAAATTATTCTACTTTCTTTATTTTGCCACATTTATTCAAAATATTAAAGTAAAAAAGGAGGTATGTCATGAAAAGTAGTAACAACGTTGATAAAAAAATTCATTTTATTTCAGAAAACAAACAACGATTATTATAAAACTAACGTTTATGTAAAAGAACTTAAAAATAGTTTTTTTCAAATAATTTTATAGCCTATAAACTAGATTTGGGTATAATGGGTCTCTACATTATTGATGCAGAAGTTCATCAAAATAACGTTGGGCATCTGAACCACAAAATTTTTTTAGATGCTGCAAGTCTGCCGATTTCGCTTGACTGATGGGCAGAAGTGCTAAAAAAGTAACTTTATAAAATTAATTAATTAGGATGTTTTACCTATATAATGGTTGACAGAGTGGCAGAAGTCAGTGAAGAAAAGATGTCAGACTGTCCCTAAATACAAAAAAGACACAATTTATGGTAATTACAAAAGCCCAACAAACAATATAACAATACATGGAGAACAAGTTAAAAAAGTTGAAAAATATAAATATCTGGGTACAATAATTAACGAAAATAATGACACAGAAGAGATTAAGGCAAGAAAAGGACAGGCAAGAAATTCTTTCAACAAACTGACAAAAGTATTCTGCAGCAGGGACATTTCAATTTCTTTAAAACCTTTCAAAGTTAACGTGCGGACTGTGAGTCCGCTTGTCGAATTATTTCTCGATTTCTGACAATTAATTAGGATCTCGGTCGTGGCGTGCTGGCTAGCTTCAAGTGAGGTGATACTCTATTCAGTACAGTTGTGAGAGTTGTATAGTGCATTTAGTTCCGCTGTTATATTGAACTGTGGAACGTGAGTCCGCACGTTATACAAGTTGTCATAAATCTTCAGGTGAGATTAAATTTGAAAATATGTTATTTCTAGGGTAAATAAAAAATATTTGGGTATTTGTGATTCTGCAAACCATTGTAGACAATACGAATATCTTTATTAAACGTTGTTCTTATAATCTCAGTAATAAATCTGCAAAGAAAACAGATATTTTAGAACTTAGGGCACTATTGGGTCTTTTATATATAGCTGGGGTAACCAAAAATAACCACAGAAATGGAGAAGATCTCTTTAGGACAAACGGCTCACCGCCAGAGATTTTTAGATTGACAATGTCCCTTGCACGGTTCAAGTTTTTGCTCAGACACATCCGTTTTGGTGATAAACGAACGCGATTAGAGAGGCAAAAATATAACAAATTGGCAGCTGTGACAGAATTCTTCGATTCGTTTAATTCAAATTTACTCAAACATTTTTCATTATCAGCATATACAACGGTAGATTTAAAACTGGAAGCTTTTCGTGGCAGGTGTGGCTTTAGGGTATATATGCCCAATAAACCTAATAAATACGGCATAAAAATATACGCATTAGTAGACGCAAAGTTTCCTTATACCGCAAATTTAGAGCTGTACGTTGGACAATAGCCACCTGGCCCATATAAAGTTAATACGAGCAATATTTCCCTCGTTCCTCGCCTCTGGCCTCAGTCCTATATCTGGTTCTCACAGAAATGTAACAATGGACAATTTTTTACGAGCCTCAGCTTGGGCGATCTTTTTTTGAACGAACATCATCTGACTATGATAGGCACTATAAGAAAAAACAAAAGAGAGCTTCCACTTAAATCTACTGATCCTAAGAGACCAGAAAAAACAAGTGTGTTTGGTTTTAGAGAAAAATGTACGATTGTGTCATATATACCCAGAAAAAACAAAAACTTTATTTTACTCTCAACGATGCACCACGACGATTTGCTAGACGAATTAACGGGCAAGCCAGAAATCATCATTGACTATAATAAACCCAAGGGAGGAGTAGATTTAGTTGATAAAATGTGTGCCGCCTACAATTGCGCTCGAGCCACTCGCCGATGGCCTATGGTCATTTTTTATTCTGCAATGAATGTAGCTGGTATCAATTCATTCGTACTAAACAAATATAAATCTAATGAGATAGATAAAACGCATAGAAGACATTTTCTAGAAGCTCTTGGTATGGAACTAGTAAACGATCATCTACAACGTCTATGTTTGAATAAACGTATTCCTAGATCAATTAGGTCAAGACTAAAAGAAATTAGCCATATTGAAGAAGAAATTGTTCCAGCCCCAAATCCACAACCTAATTGTCGAGGTCGTTGTTTTTACTGTAGTAGACAAAAAAATAGGCCAACCAGATATACCTGTCAAAAATGCCAAAAGTTTGTATGCTTAGAACACGCAAAATGCATTTGCTCCTACTGCCTACAATATGGTATTTCCGAAGACAGCAGCGAAGATTGACTTATTTTCAAATTATAAATTCATTCATGTATCTACTTTACGCAGCTCAAACATTTGTTTTTTATTTAGTCTTTGTTTAATTTATTAGAAATAAATATTTTTTATTTGTTTAATTAGTGTTTTTGTGTTTTATAGTACTCAAAATGAGAAAAAGATATATCTGTTAACTTTTATTTTCAAAGCATGAGTTTAAATACAAATTATAATAAATTTGTGTGTAGGTGTTTTTTTTGTCTATTTTAATTATAATTTAAAGGATCGACAAGTTCTCAGACCCTTTTTCTGAAAATATTTGTTTTTTGGACCTTTTCCAGATTTGCGGACTGCTAGTCCGACGTTATACTTTATGTACCATCATGTCACGTTATCGCTGAAAGGTTAAAGATAAAACTTCTGAGATGCTACGTGTTCTCCGTATTATTTTATGGGTTAGAAGCTTGGATATTAAAAAAAAGATGTTTTGGACAGATTGGAAGCCTTCGAATTATGGACCTACAGAAGGATATTAGGAATAAGTTGGGTGGATAGAGTCACGAATATCGAGGTGTTGAGAAGAAAGGGAAAAGATAAAGAGGTTTTAAGTACAATTAAAGTCAGAAAACTGCAATATCTGCAATATATTGATAACTTTCGGCAATTGATAATGCTAGAAAAAATACAGGGTAGAAGGAGTCGCGGAAGGAGACGCATCTCCTGGTTAAACAATTTGAGAGCTTGGTTTAACTGCACGTCTGCTGACCTCTTTAGAGCAGCGGTATCGAAAACTGCGAATTGCCATGATGGTTGCCAACTTTCTTAGAGGAGATGGCACATAAAGAAGAAGACCTGTATAAGCATATAGAGGTAGTTTAAATTCCAGTTTTGGCAATTTAAGGGTAGTCAATTTCTGCTGTGTTACTATGGTCTGTGGTCTCCCAAGTTCCATTGACTGTTGTTCTGTAGTACAAAAGACGAGGATGATCCCTAACAGCTTTTACTTCACGGATGGGTTAGGAAAGGGTATTTTTTTGTACAATGGTTGCGTACATATTCAGTTTACTTTCAAAAATACTCTTGAGGACATTTTTTAACATGAAATGTCCATTTCATATCAGAAAAGTCCAAAATCTTTGTCACATTCCAGGTAGTAATGTCCCCTAACAGAAAAAGTTATTTGGATAGAGTCTACTCTCTTCTCATGATCAACTATGTTATGAATAAACCGAAGAACAGTGTAGTTTTTATTCTGTCCTCCACACGAGTCGCAGAAAATATTTAAGTTTCGTACTTTTCGATCGATAGTTGTAGATATAGTGATGAATTAGTGAAAAAACATCATTACTACCTTTTATGGGCAACAGTCTCACGTACATATAAAATATGGACTCAACTGTATACAAGACGTGTATATTGAACGAGTATAAACTTAATTGTCTGTTATAGTCAACATCATTTGTACTAATATTGGGTATTTGCAGATTTTTTTGCAAAATTTATGCATGTAGCCTCTGTGTGTACATTTTTTCTACTAGCTATTCTCGCAGCTTGTTTTCTGTTACAAAATGCTTGGGCTTTAAGTTTATGTAGTTTATTTTGTGTATCTAGTTGCTTAATATCATCATTTAATTTATTTGTTTCCTCCAAAGATTTCGCTAATAGACACTGCTTGTCAAGACTTTTAATTTTTGCTAAATACTCATCACAAGAACTATCGGTCCTTGGAAAACCAAAGGAAATATTAAGTTTAGTTGGAAAAATAATTCTGTGTATTGGAAATTTTTCTACGTACATTGTGTACATTTATTTAACATTTAAATCCTCAGAATTTTCGAGTCTTTCAAACTATATTGTTTCCATAGAAACTGGATGACGATGGTTTCCATGTCTTCGTCTAGTATCTTTTGAAGCGTGATCTGTCAATTTTAGTGACTTCTGTAGAACTTTTAACTTTTTTTCCCAATTCCATGGAATGCCAAAAACGCCTTCTGAGATACTGGAACTTCTTGTGTTTCGTCATTTACATTATAGCGGATTGTATAACTAAGTTCGGCATCATGAAGACGCGCGGAGACCTCTGATACTAGTGGTCTTCGTCGCTGTACAGTTTGTACAGTAATTAATCAGCATAAGTATATAGCTTGGGCATCTATCAACTCCATGAGATTAAACTTTTTAATAATTTAAATTCTTGTTTATTCCGCTATTTGTAGAAAACACTTAAACCTAACTCACTTACAATCAGGTCCTATTATATGACTTTGTCTAATTAATTTTTTAGTTACTTCATGAATCGTTTATATTTTCTAAGTTTCTTTGCATTATTTTCCCGTGTGTCATAACATCACATTTCATAAATTCGTCACTCTCACTAGACATGTTTACAACTAGTGTTGCCCAAATGCAAGAACAAGACGAGACTTAGACAGTCTTGGTCTTGCGCCAATACACCTGGTCTTGGTCTTGGTCTTGGTATTGCACTCCCGATCTTGGTCTTGGTCTTGGTCTTGCAGCAAGAGTCTTGCAAGTCTTGCAGTTACCCATTAGCCTATTACTATTTATTAAACGGAACTAGGGGAGTTTGAAGCCACGATCTAAGCGATCCGTGCCTATGCTCTAACTAACCCAGCTATCTACGATGCCCCACGAAAGTCAATCAAACATGGTTAAAACACAAAAAAAAACCAAATTAATGACATAAACTTGACTGTATGTTAAAGAACATTTTCTGTCTAGAAAGCTATTGATAGACCTCCACCATATATGAAACGGAAATCTTAAAAAATATTGGTACGTGGCAAAAATCCACATACAAGTATCAAGGGCACATATTCTTTAGGTGATAAGATAACAAACTATAATCTCCACTTATTAAAGCAACATAAATGTTATTAACAATCTTAGCTCTACTTTTATATAAAAAACTAACTTAAAAAAATAAAGAATGGGTAAGAAAGCGATGATAATCAAAACAAGTTATTTTAAAGATATATCTACTTAATAAATATTCATTCATTTACCAAAATAAAGTAGTAAAAACATTTTTTTAGGAACCAGAATTTTGGTTTTTCAGGAAGAAATATTTGTAATTCTTTTTTGTGAAAAGATATTAGATGCTTCCTTAAACGTGAAGTGTCTCTGTTTTTCATTTTAATTTTAACCTTTCCATGTAGGCACAATTTAAGCAAAGCAATTTGGGATGCATGAATTATTTCGAAAAACTCATCAAATTTGCTTTTAGGTCTTTTAGATCTATAATTCCAACGCTCACTACTCCGACTAAAACTATTTGAATCTTTGTCCCCCATGTCAAATTGTAAACTTGTCAAATGAAGTTTAGTGATGTCAAAAAAGTAACTATAAATGTCCGTTACTTTCAGTACCCTAAGTATCTAATAAAAAACCGAGAATTATATATATCGTTACTTCGTTATTCTAAATATTTCCAAATTTGGTTTAACCGAATGATCTCATCGCACACTCAGCAGAAATAATGCTTAGTCTTAGGCCGATAAGATTTGTTTATTTAGATTCCTCCTAACTAAATTATAATGGGAAAAAAATTGAATTATTAAGTGGGTGTCCGTAATAATAAGTGTTATTAAATATTTTTTATTAGCTAAGGTGACATATTTTTAAAAAATTTCGATACGATATTACGTGATATTACTGTCGGCGTAGCAATGCAAGATTATTTTATGATTAGAGGGCGGCTATTCTCAAAATCTGGACAATTAATTTCAGAGCGAAGAAGTCGTATGCTGGAAAAGAATGTACAAAATATTTTATTTTTACATTGTAATTATGACCTCTGAGCACGTGTCAAATATGTTGTTTTTAATGAATATTTTGATTGATGATTTTGATGTATGTTTATGGTATTGTTCGTAATGCGCATAAGTCCAGTTTTTCAAATTTTTATTACATATTTTTTTGCGTCTCATAGTCTTTAAGCATATACCCGAAGTACAATACTCGCTAAAACGACACTCCGTCCTAACTGCAAGACGCAAGAGTCTCGCAGGCTTAGTCTTGTTCTTGCGTAAATCTTGCAAAGTCAGTCTTGGTCTTGGTCTTGCTAAAATTAGGCGGTCTTGGTCTTGGTCTTGGTCTTGCGAAAACGCAAGAACAAGACCAAGACTGCAAGACCAAGACCGATTTTGGGCAACACTATTTACAACATGATAACTCTCCTTTCAGGTTCAGTAAACAAACATACATAACCTTAAACACCTCTGAACCACGTACAAACTAAATGTATTAACCGTTCGTCGGCGTCGGTCACATTGACACCCCTTCTTTTTTCCCTGTAGCGCTCGGACATGCCTCCTTTTTTACTCTGTATAACAAATATAAAAATATGTGTTACGTCCTGACTAACCTCTTTCATCAATGTGAATTTTTTACATGAAAAAGTATCCAGTTTATGCCACTATAATATGGTCTAATTATCTCATTTTCGCCCGTCATTTGACATACCTCCTTTTCTCCCTGTGCCCTTCATATGTTTTGGGGTTTTAAAATTGGCATTCTCAGCAAAATTTAGCTTGTTCGTACGATTTTTAAAGATCAAATCTCTAACGACTGGACTAACAATGTGGTTTGAATTTAAAATAAACTCTATTTTGTAAGAAAGTGTGTAGAATACAATTGTATTCTTCGCAACAGACATAAAAAGAGCATTCGACTTCGAGCGTTCAACGAAGCAACACCTAATTACCTTAATCGCACCTAGTTTTTGTGGTTTTGGTTTAAAAACATTGAAAGCTAAAAGTGTAGTAAAGTGTAAATTATTGACAATAATTATTATTTGTTGTTGATATTTTTGGTCATTAACTATAAGTAATTTAATTTATTTAATTACATCGAGTTATTATCAATGATTTCGTATTGGTGCGAGGACCGTACTCAGGTTCCGTAGATCAACATGAACCAAGCTTCATCATCAAATGTTTTTTCACAACAAGAAATACCCAAAAATGATACTACTGCACAAAAGTTATATTCAACAGTTTTAAATGAACCTACCAACATATTATTTCCTTCCAAAAAACAAGCAATTGTAGTAAATACAGTTCCAAATTCAAAAATCGAGGATTACCTGAATGCTGTAGCCAACTGAGTTGACCCCAAAAATATACTTGCAATATCCAGAATTGTTAATGATCGTATATGCATCTACTTCACTTCGGAAAATATTGTTCAAAAATTTTTGGAAACAGACAATGGGGTAATAATAGTAAACCAACATCGTATCCAAGCTAGAAAACTAATTACTCCAAACGAAAAACTAATTATTTCTAATGTATCTCCTTCTATACCACATAACGTAATAGAAAATGAACTCAAAAAGTTAGGAATCTATCAAATAACACCAATAGATTTTTTACGGATCGGAACATCAAATCCTAGTTTTAGACATATCATTAGTTTTCGACGTTTTACTTATATAGCCCGTAAAAATCTTGAAAATATCCCTGATTCAATACTAATTGACCATGATCAATCGAACTATCGAATATTTCTCTCACTAGAAAAACAAACGTGTTTTATTTGTAAACAAACTGATCATTTAGCATCTCGATGCCCAAATCATAATAATCAATCCACCGATGACAATACAACACACATTTCTCAATCACAATGTGACCAGACTGTTAGTTCACAACAAAATACAGCTCAAACTACAGTACATTCTCCTGTACTTACCAAACAAATCTGTAATCCACCACCTACTGAAACCATCACTTCACCTACACCAAAAAACTCTACCTCTTTCGATAACTCCAAAACAATGGAAACGGTACCGGGTAAAATAAATGAAACTAAAATAGAAACTCAAACAAAAGTACAAACACCTAAAAGTAATGCTTCTGAACCTGGTAAAATAAATAAAACTATAAATGAAACTCAAACAGAAGCTCAAACACCTAAAAGAAATGCTTCTGATATAACAAATTCTCCTGAACCGGAGGGTGGAAATCCTTTTAAAGAACCCAATAAAAAACACAAAAGAACAAAAACAGACGTCCAAACCCACCATAACTTAGCTGAAGATCTTACTAACTGTACAGTTGATTTTTTCCAAAATAAGTCAAACAGTAGCTGCTTAAGCCAAGAAGAGATAATAGATTTACTTGAAAATACCCATGGAGCTGCAGATCCGCTTAGTATTGCTAAAACATACACGGAAGATATCGAAGGATTAATAGATCTCCTAAAAAAACTTCACCCAGTGCTATCACAAAGATACTTGAAAACACGATGTACAAGACTAAGGAAGAAACTTTGTAAACTACAGGATGACTATTCCTCTACAGATTGCAGTGATACACCTATTAATTAAAAATTCAAGTCCATAATTCAGTGGAATCTGAACGGGTTTTACACCCGTCTGGAAGAATTTAAATTACTAATGTCCAAATTCATACCGTCCATAATATGTCTACAAGGGACACACTTTAAACAGCAGAAATTTTACAAACTAAAAAACTACACACCATATATTAAAAATAGACTTAATGCAAACCAGGCTAGTGGAGGGACAGCTATTTATGTACATAACCAATATGATTCAGAAATAATTGATTTAAATACACAATTAGAGGCTACAGCAATAACTTTGAAAGGACCTCAAAAAATAAACATCTGCAATATATACATTCCTCCTGGTACTGATCCTTCAGCTCGCGAACTATTAGACCTTTTTAATCAAATTCCTCAACCACGAATTATTTTAGGTGACTTCAATTCACATCATGTTCTATGGGGATCAAATAAATCCGATAGTTTAGGGCGTAAAATCGAACAAATTATAACTAAACTTAATCTCAACTTACTTAATGATGGTGGTTTTACAAGATTTAATGTCTCTACAGGTGGTGGTTCAGCAATTGATTTAACTTTATGCGACCCAGTTTTACAACCTGGACTGTCTTGGCAAGTCACATCTCATCTACATGGAAGTGACCACTTCCCAATATTAATAACGAATAACAATACAGCTCCCTCTTCCGCTCCGTCTAATAAATGGCATCTAAAGAATGCCAACTGGTCTTTATATTCTTCTTTAATATCTCGATCCATATCAGAACTAAGTCCTCCTAGTGATGACCGTGCAAATATTAATTCTATAGTTTCCAATTTTATTCAGCTTATAACAACAGCTGCAGAATTGTCCGTAGGTTTTATAAATTTTCCAAAAAAACATCCTCCAGTCCCTTGGTGGAACCAGGAATGTAAGATGGCAATCAGAGAGTCAAAAAGAACTTTTTACAAATTTAAAAAATTCCCCACACTCCAAAACCAACTCGAATTTAAGCAAAAGCGAGCCTACTGTAGATATATATTGAAGAAAAGCAGAAAAGAAGCATGGAAAGCGTATGTCTCGTCCTTAAATTCATCTACTCCTATTTCCGAAGTTTGGCAAATGATTAATAAAATGAATGGAAAAAAATCCTTCAATACAATCCATTATCTAGAACATAACAATCTTACTTGCTCGACGAAAGAACAAATAACTGCTATACTTGCTGATACGTATCAAAGACACTCCAGCAATGACATTATCTCTACAAATTCCATAATACACAAACAAAATTTAGAGAACACTTATATAGATTTAGAAGATCATACTAATTCTCCTCTTAACGACGAACTCTCAATGGACGAGTTACTATATTCATTACACTGTACAAAAGATACCAGTCCTGGACCTGATAATATTCCAGTTGCCTTTTTAAAATCATTACCCGAAGAAGGTAAACAATACCTTCTAAAAATTTACAATTTTATCTGGACAAAAAATGTGTTTCCTGATAGTTGGCACCAGTCAATTATTATTCCAGTCCTTAAGCAGGGAAGAAGAAAATCAGACCCGGAGTCTTATCGACCGATCTCGCTAACATGTTCGATATGTAAAATTCTGGAAAAAATAGTAAGCAATAGACTACTGTGGTATCTAGAAGACAAACAACTTCTTACCCCTATTCAAAGTGGTTTCAGGAAATCAAGGTCTACTTTAGATAATCTAGTTGATATAGAATCCGAAATTCACGAAGCATTTGGATGCAATCAAGAGTGTTTAGCAGTTTTCTTTGACATAACCCATGCGTATGATACAATTTGGAGAGCCGACATATTACAAAACTTATCCAGATGGTCAATCAAAGGTAACATCCTTAAGTTTATAAAAAATTTTCTAATATTTCGTGAGTTTAAAGTTCGTGTAGATAATGTTTGTTCAGAGCCAACAACACAAATTAATGGTATCCCACAAGGATCTACACTAAGCGTAGTATTGTTCCTTATTGCGATTAATGATATCTCTAAATCCTTTAGTTCATTAGTAAAAGCACGCTTATATGCTGATGATCTCGTCATATTTTCTCGAGGGAAAAATGTTCTAACACTTACCAGATATATACAAGCCGCTATCAATCAACTAGAAAATTGGTCAGAGAGATGTGGTCTACAGATATCTCCAAACAAAACAAAAGCAATTTTCTTTAGCAAGAAACCAAAAAACATTATACTACCACCTAATCTCACCTTATACTCGTTACCTATTACTTATGTTGAATCAACTACCTTCATAGGAATGAAACTAGATCAGAGGTTAATCTGGAAAGATCATATTTTTCATCTTCGACAAACAACTCAAAATGGTCTAAATTTATTGAAAAGCATATCTCACAAGCAATGGGGAGCTGATTTCCAAACACTCATAACTGTCTACAGAACTCTAATTCGTTCTAAACTAGATTATGGCGCAGTTGCTTATAATTCAGCCAAAGCATCAATACTTAAATTACTAGACCCAATACACAACACAGGAATAAGAATAGCACTGGGAGCTCATCATACTAGCCCAATTGAAAGTTTATATTGTGAATCAGGTGAACCTTCCCTTCAACTAAGAAGAAACTACCTCAGCCTTGTGTATGCTGCTAAATTGTCAGCCAATCCACATATACCGACATTTAAAAACACGTTTGCTGACAGATTCACATCGACATTTAACACCTCACAAAGATTAAGTCCCCCATTTTATATTCGGATCCAAAAATTACAAAATAGTTTAAACATACATTTTCCTGAGACATACAATGTAACTAACCTTAATCATCAACCTCCTTGGAGAATACAGCTGCCTATATGTGATACAAGTCTTACTATCAATAACAAATATGACACACCACGTAGTATATTTAAAAAGAAAGCAGCAGAGAAATTAAACTGCTCTCATAACTCCCTCATTTTTACAGACGCGTCTAAATCCGACAATGGGGTAGGGGCTTCTTTTACAACTTTACACCAAGACTACTCCTTCTCACTTTCCCTACGATCAACCATATTTTCCGCAGAACTTCTTGCTATTTTGCAAGCAATAACATTTGTAAATAATAAAAACATACAAAACTCTTTGATAATAACTGGCTCTTTAAGTGCTCTCAGCTCTATGAAACAGTTATACACAAACCATCCCATTCTATTGCTTATAAAGTCAGAACTAATGAGCTGTTAAGAAAACGACCGATTTGTTAAATTTCTTTGGGTTCCGTCACACTGTGGCATAACTGGAAACGAAAAAGCTGATCAGTTGGCCAGGGAAGCAGCAGAAAATCCACAATCAACATTATTCACTAAATGCGTTTATAGCGACCTGAAGCAATATTTTAGAAACAAAATAAGCGAGGAATGGCAACTACACTGGAACAATTCTGAGACATCCATGAAAAACATTAAGCATGAGGTAGCTGTATACAAACTTCCATTAAAGCGACGAGACCAAGTATGCATCTCTAGATTACGTATAGGCCATACGAAGTTAACACACGATTACCTTCTAAGTAAAGAACAAATTCCCATGTGCTACAGTTGTGATTGTGTAACTACAGTGGACCATGTGCTAGTGGACTGCCCTTTGTACACCCTAGAACGACTTCAAGCTGTATTACCCACTTCATCCAAAGAGTGCTTAAACGGCTTCAATAATGACAAAACTATAAACTTTTTACAAAATGCAAGACTAATTCACAAAATATAGTGTAACATTATTATCATTTATGTAATTTATTGTACCATGCTAATAACCCCTAGTGGTTGAAGCAATTTTGTAAATAAAAAAAAAATAAAGACATAAAAAGATTCAAACAAATGTAGTAGTTTCTAAAAACAAGTAATTGAATGGCCTTGCTTGAAATAAAGGTGATGTTTCTCTAACAATATCACTACTTGTGGAGTATTATGCACTTCTGCATTTCTAGGTCACCAAAATAAATATATATTTTTAAATATCATCTCATCTGTAGCTTTTTTGACGAATTACTACCTTGTAGTCAATATAATATTTTTTTAACTATGTAGTCTTGGCACACAATTGAAAATGCTAAAAAAATCCAGGTGGAAGGTATTGCATAGAAAAAGTTGATAATATCATTTTTTTTTCTCCCAATGAGTTCACCCAAAATCTTAGTAAGTTACGTTCTACAAAAGCTTACTTTTTATTACTTTTCTTTTAGTGCTATTTTTGCACATGACTGACCTACATGAAACAGGTCATATTGATTTTTCCTTGTTTGGAAAAGTTTTATTTCAATTCGATGTTTTAGTCTGAGCTGTTTATTTAAACTTTAAATAAACGTAAAGTTATAATTAAAACAACATAAAAAATAATTTACACGTACTAATTTAAAGTCTACATTGAAACGATTTACAGTTTACTAACAAATAACTCTGTTACAATTCAAAATTCAAACAAAATTAAACAGGCATAACTCAACAAAAGTTAGCATTAACCGTTAATCTGGCTTTCAGCTTAATAAATAATACAGAAAAGCTCTAATATGGTTACAGTTTTAAATGAGTGAAAATATTAAATATTGTTTTGAATGTTAAATAAAACTGAAGGTTTTTAAATACTATATTTATGTGGGATTCTGCCCCAATTTACTGTAATAAAAATAATATTTGAATCATTTATTTATGAAACATATTAAGTCACCCATTTTTAGAAATTGACATTTTGACAGAAAACCAATGTTTACACATAGGCGCATCATTTGCTGATGAAACATATTAAGTACTATTACAGCTCCCTCACTAACAGACCGTATTTCATTCAGTTTATTTATAAAAGATATTAAGTCGCCGACTTATTATGTTTCACAAATAAACGTTCATCTACCAATTTGACAGAATACATACAACCTTTAACCTAACTTTTGTTTGTTTATCATCTGTAGTTGCTAAAGCATTATTGTTGCTTTATATTCGTATTTTTTTAACACAAATGAGTGATAGTGAAAGTGTTAACCCATGAAGGACGAAGTTTTCGAAAATCTTTATTTTACATAAATAATACAAATAACTCTTATGAATGGACAAAACTTACTTAGAAAAAGACAAAAATAATTATTAAATATATTAAAACCTAAAAATATTGCCTGTTGCCAAATGGCAACGCTAGGTTCCTATGGCTACATTAACCGAATGAAATAAAAGTAAAAAATATTCTGTGAAATTGAGAGATAATCGGCAAAAAACTTTCTATAGCTGTGTATGAAATTTAACATTACACTTTGTGCACAAACCTACTTCACATTTGGCGCATCTTGTTCTCATGATCGACCTGCATTCTTCACCTGCACACCTAATTTTCTTTTTATTTGGTACTGGTTCCAGTAAATGCCCAACTCCATCGTATCTAATATCATCAGATACTCTATAAAAGGAACGACTTGAGAGTGAACTAGACGGTCGGCCACCTTGTTTTGCAGGCACTCCGTATTTGGTCAGATAGGCTTGCACAATTTCACGCCTAAACTCTAACTGTGTCAACTTGTTGCCGGATTTTTTATGTAGCACCCACGCATTTTGTATAGTCGCATCTAGCACCCAGGTAATCAAGCTCCAGTACCATTTTTTTGCCCTCATTCCTATTCTAAAGCGGTTTATATTTTCGTCCATTAGGTCGGTGCCTAATATAGCCTTCTGCAGGTCATCATGCAGGGTAGAGTCGATGGCAAAAAGGGAATAGGTAGAAAGAGGAAGTCATGGCTGCGAAATATTCGAGACTGGACAAACATGACTGTAGACGAATTATTCCACGTTGCAAAAGACAGAGAAGCTTTTAAAAATGTGGTCGCCAACCTCCGTTAATGGAGACGGCATAGGAAAAAGAAGAAGGTCGGTGCCCCCCATTGCATTATTATATTTACCAATCAGGCATGGACTTTGAACCTGGATGATTTTCTTTTCAGCTTTTCAGCATAACACGTTAACGCTACACTTACGACGCTGTTATCCAACCATCTTACAACTATAATACCAGTTTCTCTCTCGAGAATCGACTCTACATCACCCCTTTTACGTTTCTGCATATTAGCTTTCGATTCTATAGGGCAGTTTTTGGGAATGCGATTTTCCCGTATTGTTTCGGTAAGGCTATAGCCACGATCCTTTAAATGTTTCAAAAGGTGGATTCAAAAGGTGAAGGCTCGTAAATAAATTGTCGCAGAAAAATTTGTAGGGTAATCTTGATTTATCATTGGGCAGTTCATCGAGCATTGTGACGAATGGAGCCGCACATGCTCCAAAAACTTTATAATAATGATTATTTGCTTTGGGATCGGTTCCTTGGTACATGTTGAAGCTTACAAGATACCCACTTTTAGTGTTGAGGCACCAAACTTTGTATCCGAAACGAATCGGCTTTCCTTTTATGAACTGTTAAATGAGTGGCGTCCAAAGTATTTCACCATAGATTCGTTGTAATTTAATTCGCCTTCAGGCACGTAATATTCTTTATATTTTTTCTGTAAATAGTCAGCTAAGGGTCTGATCTTGTAATATTTGTCCCTTTCATCGATGGCTTCATTATTTGCAAGGTGGAAAAAATGCCAAATTGTAAGGAACCGATCTCTTCGCATAGCGTTCATGACCATTGCATTACCCATATCGCCTTTCGTATCCCAGTAAAATTTTTTTCCCGGGAGCCAATTATACCCCGATAGAATTAAAATGGCAAAGAAACACTTCATTTCTCCTGCGGAAATTTTGGGGTCGGGAAAGTTCTTCTGTAGTGCATAACTCGTGTATTGGTTGAGAATGTAACTAATTATATCCTCGTCGAAAAATAATTCAAACATCTCGACAGGTGTCAACGTATTATTGGTTCGTAGCTATATTCTGGGAAACTAGCGGCATTGTCGATCAAATCACCCGTTATCCAATTTAGGGACTCGTATTCAATTTTCTTCACTTGAGAGGTAGTTTGTGGGATGAAACTTCCGCTGCTTTCCTGGGAAATATCCATCGCTTGAACTGCATCTTCTTCGATGTCGTCATCCTCCTTGTCTGCTTCTTCGCCATACATTTGCACCTCAACATTTGCTTCCAGCTGTTTTCTAGACAGATTGTCGATGAATCCTCCCCCATCCTCCTCGCCAGAATCTTCATCAGTGAGGTCTCCAATATTTGGGGGCTCAACATAAATATTTCTAACGTTGACGTCATCTTCGTAAACCATGTTTAAAGCTTCTTGTAGAGAGAAACCCCGCCTGAAAAAACAAGATGTCTATAGATACTAGCGTTGCCATATGGCAACGCGATGAATAAAAACAAAATATTGTAAAAGATCGCTTTTATTCAAGGGTTGTCAAATATTCACAGAGGGAAAATGACCTTTCTATTAGAGCATAATTGTTACTTTAGCCACTTAGATGTAATAGTTATTCAGAAGTAATTGACAAATTGAGCTACTTACACAAATCTTATATCCATTTTTACAACTATTAAAAACGGTGACTATAAAATCTCACAAACACCAACGAATTAAGTTTTTGTTAGGTGTATATCTTCAAATCACTTATTTTCTGCAGACCGGCACGTTCTTGGAAACAAAACAAACTAACATAACCTCAAAATAATAAGATTCGTACGTCAATACCAGTGTTGCCATATGGCAACTCCAGTTCTTCATGGGTTACACGAAAAAAGAGAAAAAGTGTACTACACACTGACGAGTATAAAGTCAAAAGAATTAAAAATGCAATACTTTCTAGAGCGGAGTATGTTAATTACAAAGGCAATATAGTACGTGCAAGAAAAACCGGAAAACCGTGCAGGTAAATAGTTGTAAATAATATACATAGGCAAGTTATGTTAAATTAGGTTATATTTTAGCTGCAAGATGAAATGCTGGGATAAAATTACGGAAGAACAGCGTCAGGACATTTTGAAGAAAATATATTCCTTCAAGACCAAAAATTAACAAGATATTTACCTACAGAGTCTAATCGAGGCCATACCTATAAAAAAATGAAGACCAAGAAAATTAGAGAACAAGAGGAAAAGATCATTTAAAGAGAGAACCAGTTCATTTGTTTATAACCCTGTTTATCTCTTGGGAGAACGTAAAATAATGGTCTGCAAGAAAGCATTTGAAAGCTTCCATGACGTACCATCAATCAAAACTATTAGCTTACAAAATTTACTACTTTTGGGAAAAATTCCTGAAGATAAGAGGGGGCAGCATAATAACAGGAAAACCATTCCAGCCAACACTGTTGCTCAAATAATGGATCACATTCAATGTTTTTCCTTAAAAAAAGTCATTATTATACGCAAGAAGTAGAATATCTTTGTTCAACCCTGAACATAAAAAATATGTACGATCATTTTAAAACTAGGTACCCTGACACAAAAGTAGGATATCCATTCTATTACACAATTTTTAAAGAGAGATTTAACTACCGCTTTGAACGGCCACAAGTGGACACGTGCTGTGAATGTGAAAGACTAACGTTAAGACTGAAAAACACAACACTTAACGATACTGCAAAATGTGTTGCTGCTGCCGAATTGCTTGTCCATAAAAAACGGAATAAAAAATTTTACAAATCTATACCGGATACAACAGAACTATGTAAAGCGAGTAAGGGTACATCACTTTGTTTAGCTTTCGACTATATGCAGAATATTTCACTTCCATGCATTCCTATCCAAGAAATGTACTATTTTAGGCAATTATCCGTGCTTCCAGTCTCAATTCATAATGTTGTTGATGGAACTGCCATGTTTTACCTATACCATGAAGGCCTTGCTAAGAAAAGGACCAAACGAAGTTTGCTCCTTCCTATTGGATTACTTGATTTATGCTTTGCCCAGCGTTGAAAATTTGTACCTGTACAGTGATAACTGTGCAGGACAAGACAAAAATCATTCGATGATAAGTTTTCTCTTGGCACTGACAGATATGGGCTGATTCAAAAAAAAATTCTATAGATTGCCTTTAAGATGTCATTCATTCCTCCCGAATGATAGAAACATTGGTCTGGTTAAGCGTGTATTACATCGAACAGATCGCTATTACACCGTTAAAGAAGTCATGGAACTAATACTACGTCTTGGAAAGAAACATAGGTTTTTAGTAAAGCTAGTTGATACTACAGACGTCCTTGATTTTCAAAAATGGTGGCCCACTCTCTAAAAAAAGTTACCAATTCTATTGAATGTATTGCTAACAAAGGGAAAGAACCTTTTAAAATTTCAGAATACAACAAATTTGTATTTGACTCAAAAACAATAGGTACTGTTACTGTTAGTAATTTTATTGGTGGCGCTATAAGGAGTACGTTTACTTTAAAAAAGCCAGGGCAGTATGATGTTCAACTACCTACTACTCAAGCTTATCAATCGAAGGGTCCCATTTTGAAAGAGAAGAAGACACTTCAGTATTTACCAGAAGACCACAAAGAATTTTATAATACGTTACAAGACTGGCCAACTCGCCAATAGGGAATCATTTCTTACATCATCACATGTAATTTAAGTTTATAAAAGCACATAAATTTTTTTTGCAATAGTTTCTTGTTATTTTTTTACGTTAAATAGTTTATTTTTATGTTTTAAAAAAATACACTTGCGATCATAAAATCCGGGTCACCTTGAAAATCACCGATATTTCATTTTGAACGAGCTTTATCGTAAATAATAATAACACAAATACAAACTTATGCATGTTTCTGAGAATTGTTGCGGTTTCCTTTGTAAGAAAGAATTCCAATAGTGCCGATTTCGCGGTAAAGTGCACACTTCCCAAAATGAACACTACCTGTAACTCCGCTTGTTTTAAATGTCTCGTTTGTACTTCCACTTTCTGTTCAAATGCAACGGACAAACGTTTATTATTGCCACCATTAGTGTTTATTAGTGCCATTATTAGTGTTTATTTTTTGACAAAAATGCCTTTGACTGTTGTTGAAACGGCACAAATTGTTGCACTTGTGGAAGACGGTCACACTCAACGGCAAGTCGCAATAACTGTTGGCGTAAGCCTTTCTACGGTTCAACGAGTGCTTCAATGCTTTCAGGAGGCAAGTTTGCTAACCAGGCGACCTGGCTCTGGACGAAGAAGAACGATCAAGGCACTAGATGACCGTTTCCTTGTGTTTCAGGCTTTACGAAACCGGACCTCAACGGCGGTTATGCATTAAAATCGTCTAGAGGAAGTATGAAATCGCAATTTTAGTGTTGCAACAGTCAGAAGAAGACCTCATTCTTCTTGACTATCTTCTCGGGTAATGGCTAGAGGACCGCCACTTCGCCGGGTGCCTCGAGTTGCACGACTAGCATTTGCTCGATAATACGCGCATTGGGGAATTAACGATTGTAGCAGTGTTATTCTCAGATGAATCCCGTTTCTGCCTAACTGGATCCGATGGACGTGTAAGAGTTTGGAGGAGAACCGGTGAACGATTTTCACAAGCTTACATTGCTCCAAGAATGCCATTTGGTGGAGGCTCGGCCATGGCTTGGGGAGGTATATCTTCCGACTTCCACACAGAATTACCCTACATCGAAAATGGGTCCCTAACTGCACGAAGGTACATTACGGAGATTCCGGAAGAACATGTTATGCCCAACATGGCAGGGCTTGGAGAAAACGCCGTTTTTATGCAGGACAACGTGCCACCGCACGTTGGCAGGATCAGTATGTAATACTTGGACGAAGTTGGAATTACGAGGGTACCCTGGCCAGCTAGGTCTCCGGACCTGAATATCATCGAACATCTCTGGGACGATTTGAAAAAACGTATTCAAACCCATACACCTCCTCCTAACAACGCACAGGAGCTTAAGGATATGTTAGTGAGAGAGTGGAATAACATACCACAACATGTAATCCGGAGAAAAATTGAGAGTATGACACGTCGTCTGCAAGAGGTTATTAGAGCAATGGGAGGCAATACACGATATTGGTCATAGAAATTTCACTGATTTTTTACCACCTTCTGTATTTTCCTTCCTTCTTTTTCGTATGTCTGTTTTATCAACAATTTGATTTGTTTTCTGTTTTTTTCAATAAAAACAATAAAAAACCATTTTTTTTCTTTCAAAACAAACATTGATGACAAATTAAAAATACATTAGCCAAAAAAAAGGTTATTACTGCACCAGAGGCAAAAATATTTAAGAAACTTGAAATTTTCAAGATGACCCGGATTTTATGATCGCGAGTGTATATATCAACAACTATGTTTATTTATGAATCTTACTAAGTCATAGCATTTAATTGAAAAATTATTCTTAAACCAAGGTTCAAAATTTTGTAATTTTACCCTTGTCATATTTCATTTAAACCTTATTCTCAGTATTTTATATATTAAAATAATTTATAACATCTAATCTCCTGGAAACGGTTTTTTGTTTCTACTATAAAATTTAAGTTTTATGGCTTACTATAATTTCATAAATAACTGATTCATTTAATATTTTTTTGATGTTTGCTCTTTTACTCCTGAAATCATTTTCAAAAACGAATAAATTTTAAAATTAAAACACAGAGGTTATTACACCTGTTGTATATTAGTTGGCACACTGCGAAAATTTGACAGGCGACTCACCCAGCCTCGATCTTGCAGACAATAAACATGCTTTTAGTTGTTTTACTTTGTGGTCGATATCAAATTCTAATTTACTATGTGTTATCCACAAGTAAAATAAAATTCCCGTAGTTGGCGGTATACCATAAATCATAAAAGTTTTATTTAAAAATCCTTTTTAAAATTCATTTTATATAGCTCCTGTAAAAGATTTTTAAATAAAACTATTATGTGGCATGTGTTTATGTATTGTGTGTTTGTGTACTGTGTATTGTGTATGTATAGATTATGACTCTCTAGCCTTTCTGTTATTGTTATCTTTTCTCGTCTGTTTCTTTAATGACTATTGATGCATCTTTTTATTGTCCTTTGTGTTCATTGTGCTAAGCATGTTTGCATATATGTGATCTGTCGAGGTCTCTGTTATTTACTAAGTGCGGAAAGTCTCCTTCTATTAAAAAAGAATAAGATTTTACTTGTTTCATCTCTCTTACTCCTAGTGCTCTATCTCGCATATTTAGTTGAGGTGGAATGGACCAATCTCATGCTAGTGCATTATATTTTTTTAGATTTAAGAATTATTAGTTCTAGTTTTTACTTACACAAAAACTCAAGTTATGTTAGGTATACATTTTTTTTAAATTCTGATGTTTATTTAATAAAAAAACAAGCTTCAGTTTTTTAAAAATATGGTCCATCTCTACATCCTTTACCCTACATACATGTCATGCACAGTTGTACCGAGAGCTTAATAAAACTGTAATAAACGAGTACCGTAGCCCCTTAGCATACTTAATTGAAGAGGGATGCTTATATCTCTGTTGCCGAAGAATTTCCTCATCTTAATGAAAGTGGCTCTGGCAATTTCGATACGTCTTTTTATTTTATTGTTTTGGTGTCCAGTTTCGTTTATTGAAGTACCCAAGTATTTGTAACTTGATACTTTTTCAATTTGAATGTTGTTTATACTAACTAATATGTGCTGGTTGTGTCATGTTCTTACTGAAGACCATATACTTAGTTTTTTTGATATTGATACTTATGCCATAATTGTTGCAGGCAATATTTATATTTGTAAGTAATCATTGTAATTCTTCTACTGTTCTTGCAACTAGTACAGTGTCGTCTGCGTATCTAATATTATTTACAACCTCTCCATTGATTACGATTCCTTCGTTTGCTTGCAAAAGGGTTTCCTGGCAGATGCTTTCACTATAAACATTAAATAGCAGCAATGACAAAATGCACCCCTGTCGTATTCCTCTACGTATTTCTATTGCTTGTGATATCTCATTTTCTATTTTGATGTTAACTTTCTGATTCCAATATAGATTGAGGATTATTCGCAGATCTTTATTATCTATGTCCTTTCTTTCAAGAATGTCTTTTAGCTTATCATGGCGTACTCTGTCAAACGCTTTTTCAAAATCGATAAAACATGCATGTACTTCCTGATTAACGTCTAGGCATCTTTGTGTAAGAACATTCAAACCGAAGAGAGCTTCTCGTGTACCTAATTCCTTTCTGAACCCCATTTGTGTATCACTAATATCTGAATCCAACTTTTAATAAACTCGGTTGTGGATGACTTTTAGAAATATCTTTAGTAGATGGCTCATTAAAGAAATTTTTTGATGTTTTGAACATTCTTTTGCATTGGATTTCTTTGGCAGTGTAACGAATGTAGACAACAGCCACTCTTGAGGTATAATACCAGTTTTGTATACTGTGTTAAATAAGTGCAATATTATACCTATTGAGTCATCATTCAAGAGGTTTAGCAATTTAGTAGGAACCTCATTAGGTCCATTTGCCTTTCCAGTTTTTTAATTTCTAAGTGTCTAATTTTAGGTCCCGTTTCACCATTTACCTGAACAATGTTATTTCTGTTGTCCTTAAACAATTCTCTTATGTATTCACTCCATTTATTAATTCTTTCTGTTAAATCTATAATAATCTTTCCGTCTTTGTTGTTAAGCAAACTTATTTGATGTCTTCTTTGAGTTCCTGTAATTTCTTTTACTTTTTTATGTACATTGAATGTGTCATATTTTCTTTCATACTTTTCCATTTCTACACATTGTTCTTCAATCCATAATTATTTGGCCTTCTTTATTCTTTGCTTTATGTTCTTATTAACCTATCTGTATTTTTGTGCATTATTCTTCATTTTACGTCTTTCATCCATTAGTTCTAGTATGTCTGGTGTCATCCATACCTTGCGTTTCTTTGCAGATCTGGTTAGGTATTTCTTTCCCATAGTTCTTATTGTAGTGTTTATATACTTAAGTTTTTCATCTATGTTTTCTGTTCTGCGGATTTGACTTTCTGCTATTCTGAAGCTAGTGTTTATTTCTTCTTGCACTATTTGTCGTAGGTGTCGTAGGGTAAAACCACAGTTTTACCCACATTCAAACAACATGATCATGATCATTAGATATTTGGGCTTGAATTCCTGGAAATTGTGCCACAGAACCATTTTTTTTTTTTTTCGAAGATCACGTAAACGGAAAAATGTATCTACATTTTTTGGACAACAAATTGATAAAATTATTTAAGTAGTACTGTTGAACCTATGTGAGAGAATATAAATATGGAAGGAAAGGAGAGAAGGTGGCCTTTATAATCTCCAGATTTAAATAAGCTAGATTTTATTTTCTAGGGCTAAATAAAATATAAAGTGTATAAAACGCCGGCTACAACTAAAGAAGATATTAACGAGATAATGAGAAACGCATGTATGAGATAAACAGAAATGTATTAACTAGTATAAGTCCCTCTTTAAAGATCGCTTGGGATTATGTATTGAGTCGACGGAGGCCATTTTAAACATTTATTACAAATCCAACGATTATTTGGTATTTTTTTAAGTAAATAATTTGTTTTAAATTAAGTTTTATTTGTATATTCAACTTCACTTCAATTTTAACTGCTTAGGTACTTTTATATCTTACTAAATATTAACAAAAAGGATCGGTCTAAAATATTATGTTTTCAGAGCCAACCTAATAAAACTTCACCTAGTTTTTGTTGGATTTAATGTTTGGGTCTAAAAATCACAAACTACTTACAAATTAAAGTAGTCAGTTATAGAAAATGATTATTAAATAATAAACAACCGTAAAATAACTTCTAATTACGACAATAAAATGCTGGATGTTCTATTTAAGAAAACTCAGAAAATACTCATTCCAAGTTTCGACCAACCCTGTATACACAAATTAAATATTTCGGTATGTCAATAATTTTAAACACTAGTAGACTTGATTAAAAATCTTTTGAACATAAACATATTTTTTGATATCATAAATTTTGCTACGAAATTTACATATATATATATATATATATATATATATATATATATATATATATATATATATTGTTAAGATTGTTTATTTTGACTTTAATCTTAGTTTATTTAGCCAATAAAAAAGAATTATAACTTATTTGTTATCAAAAGTAAAATAATCCTTATATTACCTGTGTTCGATGGATTCACAAGATTTTCTAGTTGTCTTTTATCGGGAGAGAAGAAAGGATAAGAATACAAATATATTATATTACAAAGATTTACGTTTCTTTATTTTATATGAACGAATAAAACAATTATTAAATTCTGTCGTTATCTTATCAATCAGCATACAAGAAAATAAATCAAATTTTTATAATAATAAGATTATAAAACTACATATATTTGTATTACGTGAAAAACCAATTTTACTTAAAATTTTCTTTACTTGAAACAAAAAACAACAAAACTTTAAACTTTTGATTAGCCTAACAAAACCTCAGTTCTTAAATTTGAATGCTCATGACCATGATGTCGAAAAGATCCTTCACAGATATAAAATTCAATTGTACAAACACTTACAGCTTATTTTCTTCTTGAGTTGTATGTTGGAAAATACCCAGAAAAGTCCAGTCTCCTCAACGATGTGATCTCTCCTCCTTTGCACCTCGGCTCTTTCTTAACGTCTCTGCAAACCTTCTGCAGACTACACAAAAAACACCTGTTTCACTTCTTCAAACTCAGCTACTTATTTATGACACCAGGACCTTCTTTTGTCACTTGATGCCGTAAGAATACTTTCACATATACTTTATAAAATGCTTACGGTAGGTACAAGGACCTCTTTTAATCTACTTGTTATCTCCTTCTTTAAACTATTCACTTCTTTTCGTTACGCCGGTATCCAAACTCACGAACCACACCCTATCTTGAGACTAAAGACTGTTTCCTTTCGATGACCAAAATATCACTAACTTCTCCTGTCTCATGATCGACTCACAAATTCCCATTTAAAAACGACCGTCCAATCAAAAGCTCAAATTGTGTTTACCATGATTTTGGAAAAGCCTAATTTCGGTTTCAGAGAAAAACTAAATAGCTTACTTTAAAATTGGTTTTTTTAATACATCATTTATACATATTTCAAAAGATTAGAATATGGTCATTTAATACTCGACTATACAAACAATGAAAAGATTAAGTTACAGGTAAAATGTCTTCTAATTCTAAACAAAGGTTTTTTGATAATTTTGTTTGAAACGGAAAAAGGTCGTTTGCCAAACAAATTTCTATTCTTATCTACACTAAATCTTATCTTAAATTAATATATACATTTTTGTTTATGATATCTTAAAATTTTATTCCGATGGATATTTTTATTTATTTTTCTTTGGTTGGGAAAGAAAAATATTTATATATATATATATATATATATATATATATATATATATATATATATATATATATATATATATATATATATATATATATATATATATATATATATATTCAGGGATTCTACAGTATTCACTGCCTTCCCTCGCTCAACCGTTTCCATCTCTCTCTGTTGTCCCATTCTCCATCATTTAGGCTTCTCTTACTCATGGCGTCGTCTACTTCGTTCCTCCAGGATTTTAGGGGTCGTCCTCTTTTCCTCCTTCCTATGGGGCTCCATTCGGTTATTCTCTTTATCCATCTGCTGTCACTAGTTCTTCTTACGTGTCCATACCACTTTAGCCTTTTTTGTTCTATGTATGTTAGTACGTCTGTTTCTATTGACGTTCTTTGCTTTATTTTGTCATTACTTCTCCTATCCATTCTTGTTACTCTGCAGCATCTTCGCAGGCATACCATCTCTGTTGCTACTATCTTACTCCTGTTTTTCTTGTTTATGATCCAATTTTCAGCCCCATATGTCATAATACTTCGCACTAATGTTTTATAAATCTGTTTTTTTGTCTTCATATTTAGGTGTCTATCCCACCATACTGAGTTAAGTTGTCGGATTGCTGTTCTTGTTTGTCCTAATCTTTGTGTAATGTCTTCCTCTGTTGTTGCCTTTTTCGTGATAATAAACCCCAAGTATTTGAATTTATCCTTTCCCTTTGATTATTACGTTTTCATCAATCTCTAGATCTTCTATGTCTTCTTCACTTGTAGATAGGTACTCTGTTTTCGCGAGGTTAATAACTAGGCCAGCCTTGGTATATTCTTCTTGTAGTTTCATGTAGCTGAGGTCGTCTTGGTCTTGTGTAAATTGTTATAATTACTAATAAAATGTAGAATAAATCTGGTGAAGTTTTATTTTTTATTCTTTGCCTGTTTACAAAATAATAAAATTGGTTTATTGAAGTGGTGCGTTAATTTCTTGGAGAAGTGTATATTTTACGCACGAGGAGAAAATTTGAGTTTGTAGTTTGTAGTTTCTTCATCATGTAGCTGAGGTCATCTTGGTCTGTCTTGTGCAATCACTACTTAATCATCTGCAAAGCTTAACGTATATAGATATTCGTTCCGTACCGGTACTCCCATGCCTTCGCATTTTTTTTTCATGTAGTCAAGACTTTCTCTAAGTATATTTTGAATAGGGTTGGAGATGTGTAGTTTTCGCAGCTTCCGTCCATTCCTTTGGGAGTTGTTCTCCATTTATGGCTTTCTGAAATATCCATTGTATCATCCGGTGTAATTTTTTTGATCCATATTTTATAAGCTCAGATGCCTTCAGGTCCCGGTGCTTTCTTATTTTTGATTGCTTTTATGGCCGTTCTCATTTCCCTATCTCTATTTCTTGTTGTGGGGATCTGCTTCGTCCTTGCCTGTTTTTTTTCCAATGAATTGTGGTCTTTGTTCTGTTAACAGTTCCTTGTAATAGTCCCTCCATTCTTTGTCCTGTATATTTCCCAATTTAATTTTTTCTTTTGAGTTTTGTTTCAATCCTCTCAGTACTTTCCATGACTCCGAATACAATGTTTTAATATTTAAGCAGGTTCTTTCCCATTCTTCATTCTTTTGTTGTGTTATTTCTTTTTTCACTTCTCTATCTTTTTTTCTATATTCTTTATAAATTTCTTCGTTGTTTGTAGTCAGCCATTTTCTGTATAGTTGTTTTTTTTCTTTAATTATCCTTTTTGTTGGTTCATTTATTTCATAATAGTGCTTTTTATTTGTTATATGTTCTTTTTCTCCAAGGGTTTCAAATGCTGCTTGTTTTATGCTCGCCTGTATATGCTCGTATATTTCTTCGATGTTGCCGTATCTAAATTCTATTAATTTTTGGTCCAAACGTTGTTGATATAGTCCTCTTATTGATTGTTCTTGGAGTAGTTCTATATTGTATTGTTTTTCTCTTATAGTTTTCAACGGTTCTTATGTAGAGGAAGTCTTGTTATGTTTCCAATTAATGCCCATTTTTGCTGTCAGTAGTTTATGGTCCGTTCCACATTCTGCTCCTCTTCTGACTCGCACATATTTGATCTTTATTGTGGTATCTTGTTTGATTATTATGTAGTCTATTATCAATTTCAGCTTTCGTGTTTCTTACGTCCATATATATTTATGAATATTTTTATGTCTGAAGAATCCGTTTGTGATGTTTAGGTTGTTTAGTTCGCATAATTTAATCCGACGTTCTCCGTTATCGTTTTGTTCATCCTCTCCAAATCTCCCCACTACTTTATCGTTTATCGAAATTTACAAAAAAGCCTAATTATCTTTTATAATAATAAACCTTAACATCTGTCATCATAAACTGTCAAACCTTACATTAAAAACAAACAAGAACATCAGGAAAAGTTTCAAATATACAGGGTGTTCTATTAAAAAAATATAAGTTTGTTCCACCATGTTGACATGGTATACCCATGTTGGACCCTGTATATTTAAAAATATTTTTAAAGTATGGTCCTATCGCTGCTGCAACTTTTAGCTAAATTGTTTTTTTTTCGTATCTCTTACGACAAATTAGTAAATGAACTATCTCGCCCTAATGTCGCAACCTGTATAAAAGAATGTAAAAATACAAAGATATAGAAGGCAAAGATATAAGGTTAACATATGTTTCAATAAAGCGAAACGTATATTAAAAGAACTCTTTAAGTAAACACGTTGAACTAGTTCTCAAGTTATAATTTATTTGAGAGTCTTTCAACAAGAATTAACTTTAGTTCCTTACATAGGTAATTCATTTTTAGTATACGTAGACCAAGTGGCTTCATTAGAAATTAATTCAAAAACTTTGTGACACCCCCAAAGCGTGAATCATTTATTTCAAGAATTTCGACATTTTGATTACGTCAAGGAAATTAAGTTGGATACAGAAATAATTAGAACTGAAATGGCAAAGCCAGAGACGGGTTTATGGAAATCGACGTAGTGCCAAAATGAAGCAAAAGACCTAAAGCGTGAATTTTAAATTTTACATTAAATAATTAAGGTTTTCCTGTTATAAGTATATACAGATATAAGGCAATCAATTAACAGATTTGTAAAGCTAACCAATATTTATTAAAAGTAATACACCTAATATATTTTATTCCCAATTATCACATACATGTTGGCACATATTTTATGGTAGAATATTACAAAGGTCTCTATACGGGTCTATTTGTTTGTTTAATTGAAAAATGCCCGCCAGCAATATTTCAAAACTAAAAATACCATGTTGTTCTATATCAAAAAGTATCCGACCAAAAAAATTTTTAAACCCCTAGACCCAAACATAACCTCAAAAAAAATGTCTTTTTTCGTTTTTTACGATCTTCGGTTCTAATCATGTTAAAAAAACTCTCTTTTTTTTTAAATTCTTTTTTTCTATTTGTAGAATATTTTATTTTCCACATTCATATTTTTTAAAAAATTTTTGACATCAAATTCAAATTTTTAAACGCTCCTGAAATTTTTAGCTGTCATATCGTTTATTGTGACAAAGTGCCTTTTTTGAATCTCTATAGATTCTCGGATAATTCTTGGTATATAGAAGTGGATAAGGGCTACGGTTTTTGAGTTTTCAATATCAATTTTGTGACTTGTATGAAAACGGTGTTGACCCCGAGCTGAAATTGAATTAGAATTGCGGACAGAAATGAAATGTTTATAAATCCTATTTTGGATTCTACGATTTTTTAGGCCTATATAAGATGAAAGGCAATATGCACAAGGAATTTCATAAACTTCGTGTTGTTCATTTGGAATGTTGTCTTGGATTGATGGGATAAGAGATGAAAATTTTTGTTGGAGATGTATATTGTCTTTGGGTTGGGATTAAGTGGGAGATTGATGTCTGTGGATGCTCGTATTGATGTAATTTTCGCGGTAACCGTTTTGTATGAGGGTTGTTTTAAACTAGAGAGCTCAGCTGATCTACTTGCACGATCGCAAAGGCATATTGATCTGGAGACAAGGAATTAATGACTAATTTAATTTGGGAAGGTAGGTGATGTGAGTTGGTTTGCAAGTAACAATTGGAATGGGTGGGTTTTCGATAAACAGAGTGACGATTACCTTGCGATTGGTTCTTCTTTATGCTAACGTCGAGAAACGGTAGGGATGAATCAGTTTTCACCTTCATCGTGAACTGGATAGTAAGATGTATATCATTTAGATGGATCTGATACAACACTAAGACATCCCTGACGTGGGGTCAAATGACGACTGTATCGTCAACATATCGTAGCCAACATGTGGATTAAAGCATTGATGTGGATAGTGCTCGGGTCTCGAAGTCTTCCATAAAGATAATGGCAATTACTGGCATAGTAAAAAGCCCATTTATTTGTCTGTAGAATTTATTTAAAAAAATAAAATAAGTGTTGGGCTAATGTTTAATAAGAGATAAGTGGTCTTTTTGGATTCTGTATTTAGTTTTTAGAATGTTAAGAGATTCGTTTATAGGAATGTTTGTAAAGAGTAAAACGATATCGAAACTTACTAGAAAATCTGACGGTGAGATAGGGTATTGTTTAAGAAGTTAGATACAATGGAAATAATTTCTGACGAAAGATGAAGCATTTTGAAGGATGAAGGATAAAGACTTTTGGCCAAGTATTTGGATAATCGTTGTGTGATCTTTATCTACCCTTATTTATAGATATAGGACCAAGCTTGTACCAAGCTGCTCGGGGTCGTCTTTATTTTTTCCAAATTGCAATGGTCTAAAATGACATACATGGAATGTAAAACACAAATAATTATGATTCATAGGTATATTGATCATATAATGTATTAAAAAAAAAGTTTAGTTATAGATAAGGTCCAAATATTGTAGATAAACTTTTTGGGTACATCCAAACCTTTTCCCAAATAAGTTTAACTGTGTCCAATGATAAAGCAATTTTTTCACCTGCAGATTATTGGAATTAATATATTTTTACGCATTTTTAAAAATGATATTCGGTTAAATCCGTCTTATTTTACACACACGGTATGTCCGATATTACACACAGGGTTGGGATAAAGTATGGAACCCAGTAAATATCTTTGAAAAGAAAGAGATGATATTCCTGAAACTTCGCACGCAAGTACAATGACAGGCAACTTATCTGACGCCATATTTTTAGTTACTAATCTACTTCCTATTTAGCTAAAAATACCGCTGACTTTTGTAATTTAAAAAACGGGACAGCCTGTATATTTTTTCAGATTTTAAAAACCTTGTTGTTTCCATTTTTAACCTTAAATTTCTAATTTAGAAATTAGTCAAAGCGAGAAACAAATCACATTTAAAAATAGGTATCTACATTTTATTCCCCAAGACCAATGGGAATAATAATTTAGAAAATTCACTTTAAATGTTTAAAATGCTCACAAAAGTTCATATTCTCATAATGTGTAAACCTGTTAATATATTTACTATTGTAATGAGAATAAAAACTTGATAGACAGACTCCGCGGCGCTTTTTGAAAAAATTGTGACGTCAGCCTCATGTAAAGGAGCTAACATCACAATTTCAGTAGATGTGGGGAAATTTTATTTTTAAATTTTAACTGTAAAGTGATTATTTTTTTCGTTTTAACAAATTTTATCTACCAAACATGGTATGTATAAATTGGAAATAACAGTTTTTCTAAGATCTTGAAAATGTGCAGGATGTCTCTTTTAAATTAAGTAAGTTGAAACCGGAAGTACAGTAGTAACAAATAATTAGTAACAAGTGTTAACGCGTCAGGTTCGTTATGTGTCATTATACTTATTGTTACATATTCCAAAATATAAAATAAATATAATTACCTTTTCAGTGGAATTAATAGCCTAACTTGGTCGGATATGAAATATAAATAAACCTATTATAAATATAATTAAAATTTTTTTCCGTATTTTACTATACACCTCGTGTTAAAAATCTATTGTTATTGTTAACCGGTCTAAATGTTAAAATGTCAGTATAATCCAATTGATTTATTTGAGTGATACTTGACGATTCAATTAATTTTTTGTATTGGAGGCTTAGCAATATCTAAAAATAACCAGAGTTTGTGGAATTCGGTTATAATCTCCAGAATTCAGATTAAAGAGCATGTCTGCAGTATTTATTATTGCCTACAACGCAAAATAAAAACCATTGGACTCGGGAAAACACTATTTTTTTATTTTTCACTGTTTATTCGTGTTGATTGCCTTAAAAGATGGCGCCATCTAGTAAACAGGCGACTGATGACGCTTCTGAAAAATAGATTTTAAATGTTATATAAAAAAGATGTGCGGTATCCTCTAGAATTATATATAAATATTACGATAGGCCACACGCCCAACTATGATCTACCAAAAATATTGAGAAGGGAAAGAAATTACAACAAAAGACTCTTTCTAGAAATGTGTTTAAATAAAAGTACACAAAACACCTTAAACAAAAGAGAAGACATTGAAAATCTTAGTGCTATGTAATAAACTTGTAATAAACTAAGTGTAAACTTGTAATGAACTAATAACTTTTGTATTCACACACAGAACGTATTACAAGCGACAATATGTCTGGTCATGATCAGTCAGCATCTGACAGCACCGTACAGTTGAAGTATGGATCATTACCGTATATAGAAGGTTTAACAGAATCTCTCACTAGACTATTTAGTCAATTTAACATAAAAATAGTCAAGTATAACAACGATAAACTCAATTTGTTTTAATCTAGAATAAAAGATCCAGTTCCACTAAAGAAGAACTGCAACGTAATCTATGGTATACCTCGTGAATGTGGTAAAATATACAAAGGCCATATAAGTCAACGACTCAGTAAGCGCCTAACTCCTCACAATAGTGACTGTAAACATAAACTCCTAGCAACCAGTTTGAGCATTCATGTCAATGAGAATGACTATCGTGTACTATATGATGAGGCTATAATTCTAGATAGAGCTGAAAAAGAAGCTCATCGTAAAATCTTAGAGATGTGTTATATTAATAATTGTTCTAATTCACTTAACCACAAAAAATATGTTGATAACTTAAGTGCCATCTATACTTATGTTTTACAACAAAAATTCACTAAAAATAAAAAAGTACCACCTTCTTATATTAGATTTTCATGATACTGTCCCTCCACACTTTCAGCTAACGTACTGTTGTTATTTGCTGTCTGTTGTGACTGAGTTTATTGCCTGTAACTCATGTGTATTAAATTTAATGTAACCCACAAGACCATTGTTAATAATTTTAATTAAAACATTTTAAAACTTAACTTCATGTAAAAACCATGCTTTTCATTATATAGCTTTATAATTCTATATTTTTCAATCAGACTATTTGTCAAAATTTTAATTTTGAGAAAGAAAAAGTGTAAATGTCTAACCCTTCTTGGACATATTATGTTTATACCACTAACATCAATATTGTATAAAGACAACAATGATACAATTGTGATATACTAACAACTACACGGATGTGTTATTCCCCTTTTGTGAGAACAAGATGAACTTTGAATTTATTTTATATCTATTGTCATCACTCATCATTCATACACTTGTTTCTTTGACAAAAGGTATATAATACATACATCTCACCGTCATGTTGACTACTATACCCAAGACTAATTACAAACCAAAGATTTATTAAACCAGATATGTTTCTCTAGAGGAGTGACCTATATTTATTTAATTTTTAATTTAATTTTGTATGACAATTAGAAAAGTCTAATAATTCTGACTGAATAATATTATTGTTTTATGTCAACAAAAAAAAGAAGTGATTAAGACAGGTGCTCTTTCGATAGGTGACAGTTGAAATAACACATGACTTAATTAAAAATTTCTTGACAAAAATGCTGGTCACATGGTTATAATAAAGTAACTTTAAATATTTAATAAAGGCCGTGTTTGCCACTTTTCCTCTGGTTGGGAGATGCGTTTGGTTTTTTTTTTAAATATGTGTATATTCATGTCAATTTTATTATACACTAAGAGATAGTGTATTATACACGAGAGATAGATAACAACCTTAAAAATAAAAAACTGGAGAAAAAAAGCACGAAACAGATCGGAATGGAGAAGAATCCTAGAACAGGCCAAGACCCAAAAAGGGTTGTCGAGCCAGTGGTGATGATGATGAAGAGATAGTGTCGACATTAAGGTAAGATTAAAATAACATCTCTAATTATGATATTGTAAAGCATGTTTTTCCATTACAGCAAGTTCTAATGAAGCTTGAGTCTTAATAAAAGACACTCACTTAGAAGCACCCGTTTTTTATTGCTTCCTTAGTATTGGGTCATTCCCGGTTATCTTCAACCATCTATATATATATATATATATATATATATATATATACGAAGTAACAAGAAGTCCAGAGACCTCTCTCTGATAGCAAATTAATAGGACTTCTTGTTACTTCGTATAGATGTCGCTGCTAGCGTACCTGGTTGTTATTTTGGTTATAATGACCAAATACTAGACTGCATTTCATTTCAGTTGAACTTCCACAAGTGTTCCTGATGATGAGTTGAATAACTCGTAACACGTGTAGAGCAATGGTGGAGTTCCGATTGAAATGAAATGCTTTCATCTTTTCTTTTACTTTTACTTTCATATATATATATATATATATATATATATATATAATATATATATATATATATATATATACATGTCAGATATATTATCTCGTATTCTTAAAAAATACCCGTATTAGTTTGGTTGCAACCTTCTAATATATCGAAATTTATTTTTATATTAATAATTCAGAACACATTCCTGAGAGATCTGTCATTTTATGTGAAACCAATATCAAGGTTTGATGAGAAGTACAGATTAAGCGAAAATTTGAAGGAGATTTCTAATAACTGTGTCAGAAAATAACATTATTCATCATCATCTTTTCTTATCACGGAAATATATTTCATTTTGATATGCTCTGTAGGACACCTTGAAATTCGTATGATCATTCGTAAGTTTCTAGAAAGCCTTTACTAATCGTAAATTGGAAACAGGTTCGGACTTAAACTAAGTAGATATTATTATACTATTTCTGATATACATAGATATATAATATATATAAATATAATATATATATATATATATATATATATATATATATATATATATATATACTGTTATGATGTATTGTTTGTTAATGATGAGCAATAAGTATTTTTAATAATATAATATATAGGGTTTTTATCGCGGTTCTCAAAGAATTAGTTTGTAAGTACTTTTTTAAATTATCTTTATTATATCTATTATGAAACACATATATATCTAACCTAGCCAATGTAAATTTAAATTAAACTATCTTTAAATTGAAATTCTTATGAAACTAATTAAATTCTATAGACAATGTAAAATTTAAACAAACTATCTACAAAATTGAAATTGTTATGACACTAACTAAATTATATTAACCAAATTTTTGTATCTTTCTGTCACTGAATGCCTAAATGAACTGTTTTCCACTATATAGATTATAATCGCCACTCAAATGTCTTCTTCTCAGCTTCGGTTATCCTTGTTTTTGTGAAATTACTTTTTCCAATTATCAGCTTCCACCAATTTAAGATATTTTTCTTCACAGCATTTATAAACCACCAAGCAAATCAGCAAACAGCATTTATTTTTATTCTTCTTTTCAATATATCAATATCCAATCACCAAAAATATTATTTAATTTTAATATTCAATCAATACTTCTTCCATTATCATCATTTATACATAACATAATTTTTAATCTTCAATAATATTTTCTTTATACTGTTTCTTAATCTTGATTTAACTCACTATATTGAACAATTGTAACTGATTGACTGCCTCTAACTAATTTTCATTCTAAAACTGGCCATCATAGTAACTGTAACTCATAACTGATTGACTAACTGAATGGACCTTCTTACTAAAACTGCCATCTTGAATCCAAATCACGGGTATTTATATCTTTTCAATCTTCCAGAACCATCTGGTAAGAAATCATGTTCGATTTATTCCATTAAACACATGTCTAAATTTTCTGGAAACAGTATATGTTAGATCCACAGACATAACCATTATTCCCGAATGTTCGACCGTAAACAAAGGTCAAATTCTCTATTCTGGAGAATTCTTTAATTTTCTATTGATAATTTTGTTGACATTTAGGCTTTTCAGATCAGAATATACACTTAAATTAGTAACTTAACATTCTAATTTAATAAACTACACATTTTAAACATCTATAACCCCACTTATATTCGTAAAAATTATTAATTTCTGTCTGTCACTTACTGAATAGTTGGTTGCCTAATCACATGGCTCACTTAAATATATTTACAACATTAAAATACAACTTTTTACAATTATTATATGCTAATTTCTTAAAAATGCCCTCACATAAATAATTTTTATTAAATTCTCTACTGTCTGTGTCAAGTTAAGAATTCATAAAGGAGCCTTATGGGAAGCGGTGATGCCAGAACTACCGATAGACTGAGATAGGCGAGAGTAGTGGAGTTGCAGCGAAAAAGCAGGGCCGAACTGCATGTTATATTGCACATTAGACGTTTTTTCACTTAGGTAACTTTAAATTTTTTTTGTTTTTTTGAAAAATAAAAATTAAAGACATGTCTTTTTCTCACAACAGTTATTTATTAAATTTCGGCTTAGGTCATCATCAGACTCTTAAAAATATTCTTAATTGTTTAATGAACAAATTGAGTGAGTATTGTGGTAGATATTATTAGTGTCAGTAAAAAACATAAAAAAACAATAAAAACTTCTGTATATTTTAAAAAAAATACAACAGAACCATAGAAATGTAACAAATTATTTGGTTTTTTAGTTTGACATTTATATATTTACAATATTACAATTATCAAAAACTATGTACATTCTTCGTCCATATCCAAATCGGAATTGTCACTACTATCATATAAATCTATAACTATGGGAGTTACGTCTTCCATTAGACCGTCCACTTCCCAAAATTTTTTCTCCAGAGTCATTACATGTTGAATATAGTTTTTCCAGTTATCAGACGTAACATTTGAAAACGCTTTTTTTATGAGGTCCTCCATATCCTTCGCTTTGAAGGTGCTGTTATTTACGGCCACATGCCTTTTTACTTGGCTCCATACCATTTCAATTGGATTTAATTCGCAATGGTATGGAGGCAAACGAAGCACTTTGACATTATTTTGTTGTTTACAAAGTTCTTCAATTTTGTAATTATCAAAATTTTGTTTAAATTGCGCGACTACCTCCAAAAGCTCGCACTTCAGATAATTTTCTTCAAAAAATATGTCTTTTTGTCTTAACCAGTCCATAATGTTATTCTTATTCCACGATTGGTTAGGCAACAACTCGGTTTTTACACTATGATATGGAGCATTGTCCATAACAATAACCGTTTTTCGAACTAAGTTGGGCAACAGTTTGTTTTCAAACCAGTTCTCAAAACACGGACCGTCCATTTCGTCGTGATAATCAGCGCTGTTTTTTTTTGCAAGGAAAAACATTTCAGCACCGTTTACAAAACCATTTTCACTTCCGGCATGGACAAGGATGAAACGTGGTCCACGCTGAGTGGGATGCTTTAGTCCAGTACTTAGCCCTTTTATGAACGCATCTCTTGCCGAGGTGACGGTTTTGTCTTTCCATTCTCTGGAAACCGAGTGCCCCACATTGACCCATGACTCATCCAAATACACAATGTCATAGCCCTCAGCCCGATATTGTTTAATGGCCCTTAAATATCCATGCCTCCATGCAATTATATCAGGACGTTCTATTAGCACGGCACTTTTATCACGTTTTGCATAAACAAAGTTCATGTCTTTTAACAACCTGTACATTGTACTGCGGGTAAAATTTGGCAAGTTTTCGTCTTGGTTCACTTTTGGCAGAAGACGATTCAAAGTAGGAGGAATGTTTTCAAAAAAAAAACTATGCACTGTTCGACGAACGCCGATACGAACACCTTCATCGTAAGTATAGTCTCTGGAGTTGTTTCGGCAACGGGTTCTTTTTCTGTTTGTTTTTACCTCAGAAAGCTCACCTTCTTTGTCTTCCTGTACGATTTTTTGAATCGTACGAACTGACACTCCTGTCATCGCGGATACTTTGTCGAATACAATACGTTGACTTTCATCTCGAAGCAAATTAATGTGGTATCTCACTACGTTTAAGATCACTTTTTTAGCACTCAGATGTAAAATTTGACCACTTTTAAACGGCAAAACTGGATCCATTTTAACAATATAATTTTTTACACTTGAGATTTGAGTGCGCGATGGTTATGCCTTAACCCTTGTCCGGGCAGAAGAATTTAAAAACGTAATCGGGCAGTTTGGGCTTATGTATACAGACAAACATATAATCTCCACTTCACCTAATTACACTATTTTGAAAAACATACCGCTCATTTATCTATAACTCATAAATCTGTCTGCTTTCCAAATGTGCTTTCCAAATGACACTATTGTTTGGAATGACTAAGTACATAAAGAGAATTAGAAAACTATTAATAGTCAATTATAAAGTAATCAATATTGTTTACTGTTAGGGCCTGTTAGCCCGGCTTGCCCGATAATGGAAGTTTAAGCACAATATCTTAATTATTATTGCTTTCTATTTATTAACTATTGTGAAAGTAATATTTTATAAATAATTTTGAGAGTTGACACCTAAGCTGTCAGAATTACCTGTGCCATAATAATTAACCAATTGCGTAAAACCTAATATTTTAACCACTAATAAAGACATTTTTCTAATAATCTTTAAAATCACTTCCCTGAAAATGTAACCATATTTATAAGTAATTGTAGTCGTTAAGCTTATTAAATAGATACGTACCTATCTTTTTAAAATAAATTTGATTAACATTGGAAAATATAAATAAAAATTTGAATATAAATAAAGAATGGGTTATTTCGGCCGGCCCTGCATAGTCCCGTGAACTATTGGCAACATACGCCCGTAAGAAATGCACTGGCCTATCTGTTCAGTTGTGAATTCTTAACTTGAAACAGTCTTTAGTATATAACTTCTTAAAATAACCAAATACTTGTTATATCTAATATTATCTAGTATATAACTTATAAATTATTTTCTTTAAACACCAATCATATCAATACAAATATATATATATATATATATATATATATATATATATATATATATATATATATATATATATATATATATATATATATATTTTGTATATATGTATATATGTACATATAGTACACAAACAGTAGATTTTTCACTTTAAAATGTTTTACCTATGATTTATGTCCACTTGCTTTAATAAAATGTTGATATTAAGAAAGATACAGGGTGTTAAAGTGGAAATTTTGTTCAACTTTCATGTTTGTAAACATTTATGTATAAAAATTCACAACTGGGTGCTTAAGTATGAAAAATTATAATTTGATGAATAATTTTATGTAGCTAATAGAGGGCGCCATATATCTTACATACATATGCGCTTAACTTTTTTGCTCTTTAAGTTATCGCTGTTTTTGTCAAGAAGTATTAAAGATACATTATTTTAACACAAAAAAGCTATACCTATTAATAACTTTAAAACTCAACAGTTTTCGAGATAATCGCATTTTACAAATCAGATGCATGATTATGATTTAACCCAATTACTCCAGGCAACGAAGAAAAAATAGACAAAAACATCAATACTTCTGAATTTTGGTATAAAATGCCTTTAAATAAAGTTAATAGTTAATAGCTAATAGTAAATAGTAGGATTTAATAAAACATTAGGATAATAAGATTTTACATCAAACATTTTACGTTTTATTTATTTATTTATTTATGCCTCAACCTGATAGGGTCATTGGCGTTGTACAATTTAAAGTTTTACAATTTATTTAGTACATTTATGGTATATAAGTCATATTAAATTAAAGTTATAATCAAAACATTTTATTTACAAACCAAATTAAAAAATGGTTAAATTAAATAACATTAAACTTTTTGTCAAAGTGTTTGATATGTCCACCATTTTCTTCAATACATTTATTAATACGTTCCATAAAAGATCGTCTCATTTTAAATACCATCATTGGTTCAAAAGAAACTGCTGCAATATTAACTTCTTCATAAAGTTAGTTGCGAATGTTTATGGGATTTTTGTAGACACTTTGATTAAATTATATATGTACACCAAAATCGAGCGGATTAAACTCTGAACTACGTACTGGCCAAGGAAAATGACTAGCACGACCAATCCACTGCCCTCATATTATGTGGTGGTGCACCATCTTGCATAAACCGCATATTTTGCATTAAATTTAATGACAAATAAATAAAATCATTTTTTTAAAAATGTAAATAGTTCTCACCATTCAAATTACGAAGTAACGCGCATGGCCCTAAAATATGATTACCAATTATTCCACACCATACGTTAATCTTAAATTCATGTCGGAAATTCCTTTTGTCGACGAAAGAGTGGTCAAGATTTTGACTGTATCGGATATTATTTGCAAATGTGCAGCACAGAGGTAAATCTTCTGGTAAAGGGTGAAAATGCTCGTGGTGTAGAAATTGATGTTTTTCTGATTTCTATCGCTGAAGATAAACGTCGTATACTTACTTGAGAATCATCGTCAACGTGAACCATTACTTCATCTTCTTGATCTGGTGTAACGATTTTCGGTCGGCCTAAGTTGTCTCGTTTAGGATGAAATAAACCGCTTTTGAAATGATGTTTAAATATTGGCGATTAGGTTGCAGCCTGTTTAAGTATCTTTTTAAATAATCCCTTTTCGCTGCACGACAGTTAAAGTATTGCTGACAATAAATAGTCATCATATCTCTCATATCCATATTAGAAAAATTATTATGCCTTCGCATTTTCTGCTTTTTCTTTAATAAATTAAAATAAACTATGTAGATATTACTAAATTCGCCGATTAATGGAAACAAGCATTCGTTTCATCAGCCTAATATGTTAAAATTTCCCGTAATGCATTGGGGTTGTCTAATGATGACATCCAAACTGGCTTAAAAACAGGTGATAGGTACAGTAGCTAGTACTGTAGACTAGCAGAAAATTCATACTATGTTTTCGATATTTTTAAAATTCAAATAATATTTTTTAAACTTAATAAAGTAATTTCTAACAAATTGTATTATATTAAAATATTTCAATAAATCTATTATATTTGCTAGTAGCGCCATCTGCTAACGTACCAATAAGGCATTCGTTATTTTATATTAGATCTTTAATTTGATATAAATTTAATTATTATACAAAATAAATAAGATGAGATACGAATTGATGGAGAGTAGTAAATCGATGTGAAGACCGCTATTTTGTGTCGCTACTGGTGGCGCTTCTTCCGTGACGCTCGCCTCAGCATTTTACCATAGGAAAAAAGTAATACAATGCAAGTATAGAAACTTCTAGAAGCGATAGAGAAAGGTTTCAGAAAATTTTAAACATAATGACGGCCAACGTAAAAATACGGACACGGCACCTAAAGAAGAAGATAGAAGGTAAGCTTATACCTTTTAGTTCAGCAAAATGCATAACAAAGCATTTGTGATATTATGTTACCATCTTTGAGTTGTTTGTGTGAAAATAAACTAATAATTATGCTTATCTATAGGTATTCAGTGCTTTACCGCACAAATATCTCAACTAAGAATTATTATGCAGCTGATTTATAAAATGCGATTATCTCGAAAACTGTTGAGTTGTAAAGTTATTGACAAGTATACCTTTTTTTTTTGTTAAAATAATGGGTCTCAAATTTTTTTTGACAAAAGGACCGCTTACTTGAAGGCCAAAAAAGTTAATCACAAATATATGCCACTTATGTAGCACATGTGGCGCCCTCCATCAGCTACATCAAATTATAATTTTTATACATAATTTTTTATACATCAATGTTTGTTTACAAACATTAAAGTTATAGCGAAAAATAAAATTTTTAATTTCCACTTCACTGTATCTTTCTTAATATTAACATTTAAAAAAAAGCAAGTTGGCTTAAATCGTAATATTTTAAAGTGTAGAATCTACTGTTTCTATTTGTATATTTGTACCATTACTTAAGGACCACCTTGGTCCATATATATATATATATATATATATATATATATATATATATATATATATATATATATATATATATATATATATATATATATATATATATATATATATATATATATATATATATATATATATATATATATATATATATATATATATATATATATATATGTAAATATGTAGTACTTTATTCTACATTTACTATAGATAAATACATAATATAAATTCTATGCACTATAATGTTAATATAAAAGAGGTAAGTAGGTAACGGAATAACAAACAAATTCAGTAATACTAAAAAAAAACATGCTTGTATATAAACATGAAACACTCCCTTCAAGGGGCTTTTTGGTCTGACGCGAGGTAATTAAAAAAAAAAAAAACGAGAAATATTTTTAAAATAACAACGACATCAAAGTACACAAACACAAGTGAATTCGCTGTGTTATAAGAGCAATATTTTTATTTTTTTGTACTAGGACATTATTTGATATACCTTAAGGTAAATAAAAAATGTATGTTAAAGCTTATGTATACGAACTGTTTTCACAATGAAAACGTTAAACTAACAGGCCAATTTACAGGTAGCGATTACAAAGTCCAACGCGTATATAAGAACTTTTTCATCAAATATTAACAGTATAATAAATAAATTTTAACTAGCTCTTTGCAAAAGCGAAACGTAATTGAAAATACTGTTGTGAAGTATTGTGTAAAGAAAATGCAGAAGTGAAGTCCAAGAAGATAGCTTGGAAAAATGATTTAAGGAACTGACCTGCAGACAACTACCAAATATATAAACTGCAAAGAATCAAAGTCAAAGATATGGTACTAGCAGCGAAACGGAAAATTTGGAAACAAGATGGAGGAAGACTACCACTCTAACGAAAGGTTATTCTTTAAAACCCTGAAAAATTTAAGAACCAAAAAGGCTCCACAAACACCAAAGCAAATAAGCGACAAAGAGGGATACTGACTGCATGACAACGACAACATCCTAGATAGATGGAAGCAATATCTCGAGGATCTACTGAATATCCAAAACAATGTAAATATTATCACAGAAGAACTAGAAGAGGTAGAGTAAGAAGACCAAATTCAATATGAAATAACTATAGCAGAAACAAAAGAAATCATACAAAAGCTTAAGAAAGGTAAGGCGGCTGGATTTGATAAAATCACAGCAGAAATGCTTAAAAACATGGGCGACAAGGGCATTGAACTGCTAACAAAAGTATGTAATAGGGCATGGAGTGAAAGCCAAATACCAGAAGATTGGGAAGTGGGAGTTATTCTACCCATTTTCAAAAAGGAAGACAGAACTACAGAGGAATAACACTACTGGGCATCCCATCCAAAGTATATGAGAGAATACTAGAAAAACGTCTGTTACCAGAAGTTGATTCTAAAATTGAACAATCACAGAGTGGATTTAGAAAAGGCAGAAATATCCAAGATCACATTTTTACTATCAAGAAACTAATACAAAAACGCATGGAACTCAAGGACTGAGTTATACCAAGCCTTTATAGGATTGGAAAAGGCATTTGATAGTACTCCAAGGAAGGTGATTGACATATGTTTAAAATAGAATGGTGTGAAACTCAAACTCAGGCAAGCCATTAGGAGTATATATAGACATATAAGGAACATAATCAGAACCGATAATATGCAATCCGAAGAGTTCATAGTAAATGAGGGTCTACGTCAAGGAGGAGTCCTAGGCCCCATACTGTTTAACATTGTCTTGTATGACATAAATGAAGAAACTAGAGCAGAAACATTGAAATTATATGCCGGACATAGAAATCTAGATGCAGTGTGGATCTCAGAGTGTGCCTACGCAGACGATCTAGTGGTATTTGGGATAAATGAAGAAGCCCTCCATCGAAATTTACAAGTATGAAACGCTGCACTAATTAAACGAAATTTTAGGATCAATAATGAGAAGACAAAAGTAATGGTATGTGGAAAAAATAGGAAACAAAAGAAGATAACACTTAACGGAAATACACTTGAACAAGTCGATACTTAGAAATACTTGGGAGTACAAATAGAGAACAGAGGAACTGAAGAAACTGAAATAAGTTCCAGAATAGAAAGTGCTGCTCGGATGTACCACGCAATTAAAAGTACGTTTTTGTCAAAAAAAGAAGTATCCCAAAAAGCCAAAGTGACCAAGACGGTGTTTGTGCCAATTTTAACTTTTGATAGTAAAAGTTGGACGCTTACCGATAAATTAAAATCTAAAATACAGAGCATAGAAATAAGGTTTGTTAGAAGAATAGTGAGTATAACCAGGTTAGACAGGATTGGAAATGAGGCAGTCAGAACATCTTAAGGTCCAATCAATTATTAAGAAAATTGAAGAGGCCCAACTGAGATGTTATGTACACATGGTTAGAATGAATCACGAAAGACCAGTTAAAAAGTATGAGAAGCCAGAAGACAAACCAAGAAACCAAGGGGCAGGCCAGTGAAGACATGGGATGATAATGTAACCTCAATCCTAAAGACACGAGGAATAAGCAAAGAACAAGCAAGAAACCAAGCAAAGAATAAGAAGCAATGGAGAAAAATTGTACATGCAACTAACTAAAGACATTACACCCGACACCTTAGGGTAAATGGTCTGTGGACCAGACTATCTTCATCTTAGGCTATCAATATTGCGTCGTCTGCGTAACAGAGTATTTCGATTTCTTTGTTTCCCATTTTCTATCGTCTTCTTTTGTTAACGGTTTTGTTGATTTCATCCATAATCGAATTGAAGAGCATGGGGCTCAATGAATCCCCTTGTCTTATTCCGCTGCCTATTTTTATAGGTTCTGTAAGTTGTCCATCTATTCTGACTTCCATTTTGTTGTTTTGGTAGATGTTATCGATAGTTTTTATAATATTTAGGGGAACTTCTCTATTATACAGAAGATGGATTACATCTTTGAGTCTTACCCTGTCGAACGCTTCCTTTAGATCAATCACACACAGAAATGCTGGTCTATTATACTCTAGTGATTTCTCAGTAATTTGCTTTATAACGAATATTGCATGTGTACACGATCTTCCACTACGAAAACTCCGTATTCTGCTAAACTTATCCTCTGATTTATTAGTACTTGTAAAATTTTAGTTGTAAGTTTTAACGTAGTATTTAACAAGTTTATACTTCTGTATTTTTCTGGCTGTTTTTTATCTTCTTTTTTGAATAGTAGAATTAGTTCGCTCGTTCTCCATTCTTCCTGTATTTTATTGTGTTTTATAATTTTATTAATTAATGTTGTTAATTGCTGATCCACAATATTTCAGTAACTCGTTTGGTATCCCGTTTTTACCTGTTGCTTTTCTCTTCTTCCGGTTTTCAAGTGTTTTCCGAACTTCCTGTACATTTATATTAAGTTCTTCATGTGGTAATGTGGTAATTTCTGGTGTTTCCGGTTCTAGCGTCGTTTGTTCTTCCTCTGCATATAGATTGTTTAGGTAGTCAATCCACGTATCCTTTTGTATGTGTTTTGATTCTATTAGTTCCTTTACCTCCGTTCTTTGACCTCTTATGAAGCACAATATTTCCTTTTGCAGACCGTAAAAATCATGTTGTATTTCTTTCGAAAAGCGTTTCCAGTGATCATTTTTTATTTTTCTTACAAGTGCATGTGTTTCGTTTCTACTTGTCTTGTAATTATGGTATGCGTCTTGTGTTTTGGTTGACATGCATTTCAGGTAAGCTTTTTTCTTTTCTTTACATTTTTCCTTCACTTCTGTACAAAACCATAAAGTTCTTCGCCTTGGGAACGATTTATTTTTATTTAAATTTCTTTCACCAAGAACTTTCTTGGCCGAGGCTAAGATATTAGACTTAATTTTTGCCCAGCTTTCTTCGACTTTATCACTTTCTGATAATGTATTTCCGCTTTTTTCGATTATTCTTTTTTGGAATAGGTATCTTGTGGAGTCATCCTGTAAGCTGTAAACAGTGTAATTGTGATGGACAATTCCAGCTACCACAGTCGTAGGCCAAAAAAAGTTCCATATTTTAATGACACCAAACTTAGAATCTAGGAATATATGCTGGAAAATGATATATGTTATGAAAATAATTATTCCAAAAAACAATTACTTGAAAACAATAGTTATTATTGCGACAGTATTGCAGAAATGGGTCATACAAGATTAATGTTCAGTTGCACCAACAAATAAACGATTGATTTTTTGATTTGGATTGCCCGAGTCGATTGGAACCGACTGTTTTTGATCTGTCAAAAGTAACCAACCGATTTTCTACAGTTATTTAAAAAAATCGACTGTTTTTAACCTCACTTTTACACTGTTTATATTATTAAAGTGTTTTTAGCAAAGATTTTGTTTAAAGTATATAGTATATAATTTAAAAAAATGGATTTATTATCATCGTCGTCGTCGAGTTCATCTTCTGACGATTTGGAAGATATAATGCATATGTTACCAAATATAAGATATGTATATAATATAAGATTATGATAATGATTGATAAACGTCTATATTCTTTGGTTCAATATTCCTTACAAAACTTTCTTTGTTGACAATCTTTTTGACAGATTACACTCCGATTCGAATGAAATAATCAAAATAATCTGTACTCATGCAATGTTGCCACGTATAAATTGTCGGTTTGTAAACCAATAGTTTTTTAGAATAGTGCAACTCGTTTGAAAAATAACCATTGAGCGTTGATTTAAATCGTCGAATTGACGGTTAGCAAATCAGTTGATTTACAGTCTGTTGGTGCAACTGGGCATAAGACTTCCTCCTTACTATTGCATGATCAATCCTATTGGACACATATGCCATAAGCTAAAAGCATCGGTAAGGAGAAGTAATATTTCGCTTACCCCAAATTCATTTGTGGTTCGTTTAATTAAATATGAAATGGAGAAAATAACCAAACACAGCTGAGACAATACAGATAGGTTGCTCAAAGAAACAATTATTATAGATCTAGATAACGACAGTGATAGTGAAACTGACAACGCCATGCAACTCTTTTTAAATGTAAGTACTTTTTAAATTGTATTTATAGATGGTAAACTTTCTACGTATACGTAATTTATGTAAATATTTTTAAATTCAGTTGATAACGGTATAAAATCAGCTTTTAGATACACCTCAATTTTAAAAATAATTTTGTAAACTATTTTTGTCTCTGTTCATTTTGTACTCTATTTAGAAACGATAAAGTTTTGTAAATATGTGAGTGTAGTGTATGTAAATATTTTGGAAACTATTATAACTTTAGTAGGCAATGATAAAGACTGGCTTTTAAACACACCTAACAATCGAATAAGTAATGCAAATCGAAAATAAAAGTACGATCCTGTCCAGAGGCGAACCCCGCTGCCTTGCAGTAGACACTTATCGATATTAAATATTAACGACTCTCTTAGATCTCTGGTAGGACTTTACACAATTAAAGATGTGTCGATTTTTTAACCCCTATCCGGGCAACATATTTTACTTACGTAACCGGTTAACTCGGGTCCGATGTGCCCACCACTGTTCTTGAATATACCATTCATATTTACCCATATATTTCTAATATTCTCTTTTGATTTTTCATTAAAGTTAAATTTAAATTGTCTAGATTAAAAAAATGTGCTACTTTAGTATGCGGTCTACCTCGAGGGTGCGATCTACCTGAAGGATTTGCACAAAATAATGAAATGCAAAAAAAAGTTTTTGGAAAAATATTTATATTTGTAAATCTACAAGGCCATTCTATTTGAAAAGAGGAGTTGATGTTTACGCATACCCTGAAAAAAGATTACGGTGTTGTTGCCTTTCAATATTGTGTGAAAACCATTCTGAGAAAAGATTATGGTAATTAGCAGCTCATTTATAAAGTACCGACAAAAACAATCTTTACAAAATGAATGAAACGCATAAGTCAGAAGAATATTATTATTTTACTTTTACACATAAATACTTTGCCATATCAATTTACTATTTTAGTTGGGACTAAGCCACAAGATTAGCTTATTCCCAACTTGAATAGCAAATTGATAAGACAAATTAAATTATTATTAAGTAATTAGGTTAAAAATAAAACAATAAAAATAAAAAAAAACATAGATTAGTCATTTATTATTGCAATACTTACAAACTTTTTTAATTATTCAGTGATCGTTACACACATTTCTACTGCATATTTCAAAAATTTGTTTTTGTTTCCTGTCCTTTTTTGTAAGGCACATGTGACACCTTTTCCTTGTTAAAACTGGAGGCTTTTCTAGTTTTTGCTTTTTTTTGTGCAGTTCAACTTCCTGTTAGCATTTTTCAATACACTGTTTTGTTTCCCATTATAGTTCCCTTGATTTTCTTCTCAAAATTTAAGGAAACACTAGTTGTTTTGCTGTCGTTGTAAGAAACAATCTTCGCTTTTCATTTTTGTTTTCGTTCCATTTTGGATGTAAATTTGTCCAAGTAGTAAATGCCCCCAGCTACGTCTAAAATATTGATAAAAAATGCAAAAGGCTAACGGTTAGTGTGTCTTCTGCATATAAATATATTTATGAACCATTTGGTCTAGCTTATCGACACCACATTTTGTACTATTATAATAGTGTATCATATCTAGTTTTTTGTTAACATCATCCACACAGTAAGCATTGTTATGTACGGTAGACTGGACTAGGATACTTCTTTGTTTTTTCGGAACGTTAGAAACAAGAGATGCTTTTGGAGTGAATCCGAAAATTAAAGATTTCTGTAAACGGTTCTTGTTTAGTAGAAATTCCCGAAGAACAAATCACTTATTTTTTTCACTGTACCCACGTGAGTTATTGAACTTTCCAGTAATTTATGTGCAAAAGCAAGATCAGTAAAATAGTTATCTTAAGTCACATTCCTCTTGGAATTATTATAAGGCTCGATGTATATGGTATTCTAACTAAAGGGTTATATGTTTCCGACTCCCACTCCCACCATATTTTTATGCCCAACTTATCTGGCTTTGAAGGCATGTATTGCTTGGAAGGACACCTACCTCGATACGGAACAAGTTGCTCATCTACTGTTATGTTTTTTTCTGGTAAATAGTATTTCTGAAAGTTTTGGTTGGCTTGATTCCACACATAGCTTATTGCTGCTAAGTTGTCGGTCCTTCTTCGTTTAGACCTGGTGTCCGTATTGTCAAATCGAACAAATCTTAGCAAATTTTTAAATCGTCTTAAACCCATGGTAGCTTTAAATATAGTAGGTCCATAAAACTTACTCCAAATTATATCTACATTATGGATGTTGGCACTCTGTACTTAGTAGTAGTCCAATAAAGGCATATAGCTCTGTATAGTCGCAATATTTCCAGTAATCTATCCCCAGGACTTTCTCGGCTTTTTTATTTGTACACTTCACTATTTCGTTCACAATTTTTCGTCCACAAACAAGCAAAATGAATCAACAAGATCATCTACACTTTGACCAGGGGCTAACATAAACACGTACACTTTGCTTTTTATTACGTCTCAGGATCGCATACTTCTTGTCGGTTGTGGTTGACTCTTTCAGTTAATTTCATGCTTAGTTGAAAAAATTACACAATCTGAAAGCCGTGAACTTGTAGCTACACATTAGTTTTCATTAGCCCTTAAACTACTTGCTGATCATCCTTTTCATTTGCTTCCGAAAGATGATCTTCAATTTCAGAGTCACTTTCAATCCCGCCTACTTCAGGAGATTCTTAATCATCGGAATCCCATAAATTATTAGCAATGTCTTGCAGTTCTGAAGCTGATAATGACATTTTTTTCGCACTATCTACTTTCACCATAATTCAATATAATTTTAGGAGCTAAGTTTTCGACACTAACATCGATATCAAGCGACTGATACCAGATGCATTAGTTATTTTAAAATATGTATAAGTACCTACCTAACAATATTATTCCATTCCAACAATGATTATCAGTTTTTAAAATTCATTTGGAATAGATATAACACCTATTGTAAGAAATTCTTTGATGTTCACATCAAAGAGATGTTTACATTGTTTGTTACACGTTTAGACTTTCTTATTGGATTTTAGGAATCATAAAAGTCGTTTAGATAATCCACAAAACCATTAAATGATTACCAGATTAACTTCTGTAACAAATATTTAGGCTTTAGGTATAAATACAAATAGGGTCTGACGGGCCCGTGTTACCCTTTCACGTGAAAAAATTTTTTCGACGCAATAATTTAAAAAATGGTAATGAATATTTTGAAAAACTTATGGCTATGTTGAAGGAAACATACTTCTAAACAAATCCAGTGATGAATAAAATTTAATAAAATTTTTTTTATCAGTTTATGGTAAAAAAAGTGGCGTCTTGGACCCGCTGGATCCACCTTTCCCAAATAAAGGTTAAGAACTTTTAAAAGCATTCATCATCAATTAAAAAAAAAAACAAATTTTTCGCTCTCTATCTTTTTTTTTTCGTCTTTATAGAGGGGGGGTCTGGAATCTTCAAAAGACATCTCAGTCCAGGACGCCGCCTGACTAACTTTAGAGCAGGATTCGTTCTTCGTACTCCCGGCGATAGTTCCCGAGGTACTTTAAAATGCCCTCTCGTCGCCGAGTCTACGCCGAACGCCTACCTGCTAAACCAGACCCTCCTCTGTCATCCAGCCGGAAGCGGAATGGCCGCTGTAAGGCCGGCATCACTTCCAAATCACTACCTTTATTCATTCATTCTCCATTCATACACATCCACACTCTATTCATCAGCAAGGAGGCTCCCTGTCTCGTGCCAGGTAGCGCGTAGAAGACACTCATCGCTCCTAGTTCGGCATCATTCCCAGATGGGCATTTCCTCCTTCCCCACAGTGTGACTCACGCATTCTAACTCATTCAGTGTGACTCACTTTTCTAGCTTCACCTTTCAGCATCATTCACTCTTACCTTTAGCGTTGGTCCAGCAGTCTTTCTTCCTCTTCCTTTTTCCTGATCACTGCACGGATATAGCTGTGTATGTTAGTCCAAACTAATTTATTTTCAATCATTCTTTTAATCGTTTCTCTCACTGTAACAAAATTCACACCTATCTCTCTCTCCATTCTGTTCCTTTCCACTATCCATCTGCTGTAATCTAACATCGTATGTGTCACAGTGTCCGAGTATTCACAGTATAGGCATTCATCTGTATCAGCCTTTCCGATCCTATAAAGGTAGGCCCTAACACACCCGTGTCCTGTGAGCACCTGCGTCAGGAAATAATCCAGTCGCCTGTGGCCACAGTCCACCCAATCTCTTATGTTCGGGATCAGCATTTCCGTCCACTGTGCCACATCTTCTATGTTGTTCTATTCTTCTTGCCATCTTTCAACTGACCTTATCCTTTCCTGTCTTGTCTCGGCCACAGTAAGATTTGGACCTCTTCTCTCATAAAGCTTTTTTCTTTCAACCGCCAAAATATGCAACGGAACACATCCAGTGATGGTCCATAAGGCTGCCGCAGACACAGTCCTGTAGGCGCATGCTACTCGCAACAGACTTGTTCTGTCTACTCGTGTCATGAGACTCCTATAGGCCGTTATCTCTACCGCCTTGCTCCAGACTGGTGCCGCGTAGAGGACGATCGACTGTACAACACCGTGTAAGACCCTCCTCCTTTCGGATTTGGGTCCTTCAATGTTCGGCATCACCCTCCCTAACGCAGCCGCACTATTCGTAGCCTTTCGGACCACCTCCCGTACGTGCACCACCCATTTTCCATTCTGGTGCAATGTCACTCCTGGATACTTTACTTGTTTCTTAGGTGTTGGACATGCTCCCGTACAATTTAATTCAATATTTTGCCTGTTCCTTGTCCTCTTCAGAATATTGGCTTCGGTTTTCTCTGTGGCAAGTTTCAGTCCGTGCTGCGTCATCCATTTCTTTACGACGCCGCCTGCGTTTCGAACCCACTACCAGTACAGCGAGGTCATCCGCGAATGCGAAGGGGGTTGTACCCTCTCCGTATTCACAGTGCATAACCCCGTCATATGCCAGATTCCATAGGGTCGGGCCCAAGACAGATCCCTGGGGTACCCCGGCCGTCACGTCCACGATCGTGCCTTTTTGCACCATAATCCTTCTCTCGGACAGATACTCCGCCACCACATTCATCAGGTATCCAGGTCATTCTCTTTCCTCCATTGCCTTCATTACCTCGTTCCACTGCAACGTATTGAATGCATTCTTAACATCAAACAACAGGAGGGCCGCCCAGCGATGTTCATCCCCTCTGTTGCGCAATCTTCGAGTACACTCATGATTGCATCAATTGTGCTTTTCCCTTTACAAAAACCAAATTGTCTCCTTAATAAATCACCTGACCCCTATCGGCAAATCCTTGATTTAGGCCTATGCTATTTTTCCAGAACAAGATTATTTTTCTTTACATTTTTTGATGTAAAAACCTATAAATGAATTGTTGAATGGTGACGTTTTTTCCTGAATAGAGATATTGTATTTTTTAATCTTGTGTATGGAAAAATCTATGGCTCTTAATTAAGCTGCCAGGCAAATTATTTAGATCAATAGCACAGCTCGTTCTCTAATTATGTTATAGGAAACGGTAAAACTGCAGGCATCGACAGAACGAGAGTTAATTACAAAGAGTTGTATTAGGGAAATTATGATTGTAAAAACAGGATAAATATTTTTATTCCTTTAATCCTTTTACGTAAAATTTTTCCATTAAATAACTTTTAAAATCCAATTTGCATATTTACCAGAATCATTTATATTGTTGATTTACATATTGAATATTTTATATCCGTTTATAATATAACCAACAACAGCCTTTGGGATATTTCAAAATTTTGTAGAAATACAGGTAATTTAAAAATATGAACGAACAAAATAAAACAAAAAAAAAGTTTTTACTGAATTCAACGATTACAAGTCACGTATTTTTATACATAGTTGGACATTAAACATTGTGTATATTAAACAGACAATTATTTTTTATTGCACACAGTGCATAAAAATCATATTTTTGTTTTTTATGATCATACTAATTTTAGATCCTCGGATTTCCGACGATATTCAATTACGATTTTCTCCCTTATGCCTCTAAAAGTTCTAAAAGATGAAAGTAATGGGAGTAAAATATGTAAAAACTGTGGGGTTTCCTATAGAAAACTGCGTGAAAATTTAATTTTCTTATCAAGAAAATCTTGTTTTGTAAAAAAAATTTCTCCCTTATACCATTTTACAAATGGAGAGAGGAGTTTTAATTTTGTTTTTAAAAATTTAGGGCTGTCATACTAGTGCCCTAAGGGTATTGATTATTACCTAAACATGTAATGTTAATGAGTCTTTGTTTGTGATTTTTTCCTTCATTTCACTTGAAAGTTTGTCAGTTTTTACTATAAGGAACGATAAATTTTCCTTGAAAAAGTTGTTTGTTTTATTGTTACTTTAAATTTTGCAATGGCCGAATTTTTTATTTGCTTCTCTAGCTTCCTTACGCAAATCTTTGTGAGTTGCAATAGCATCATTAACATCGCCACCGTCAAAGTCTTTGTCAGCTTCTGAATTAGTTTCGTCCGCCTCTGTTGCCATTTCAACAATTTCATCATCTGTTAGCAATCGATAGCCGTTTGCGTCCTCATCACAAATTAAGCATTCATTTATGTCATCTTTAGAACAACTTTATTTACTACCGCATCACGCTCGGGTGTCACGGGGGCATTTTCATCTTGAGTTACTTCAGCCCATAATTTATTTCATCCATAGCATTGTCGACTGCCTCTTTTAAATTGTATGCTTTCCAGTATTCTGGCAAAGAATATTCCTCTTTCATAACAAGGTTTTGAATAATTTTTTTTCTGTATCGTCTTTTGAATGTTTCAATCACCGATTGATCCATCGGCTGTATCAACGATGTTGTGTTCGTAGGCAGAAAAGAGCACGTGATATATCCATCGTCACTTCGCAGCATATCGGCTTCAGAATGGGCAGGTGCATTGTCCAAAATGAGAATCGCCTTTGGTGGCAAATTTTTTTGCTTGCAAGTATTGTAGAACGTTCGATATAAAAACCTAAAAAACAAGACGTTAGAAAAATAGATAAACAAATTTTGGTTTGCAGTACATAGCTTTTTGAACCAGTCACCGAATATTTCCTGGGACATCCATGCATTATGTTGTACGTAGTAGTTAACGGAAAGCACGTTCATATTTATGCCCTTAAAACAACGTGTTTTTTTTTACTGTACCAATAAATAATAAACGAAGGCGATGGTCACCACTTGCATTTAAACAAATCATTGCTCTGATTCATTGCTTTTGCGTTTTAAATCCAGGTGCATATTTTTCAGACAGCGCAGCAAGTGTTTTCGTTGGCAATTTTTTACCTTCGATTTTCAGTTTCAGTATACCATGGCGATTTTTAAACTTTTCCAACCAACCGCTGCTTCCTTTGAATGAAGGATCGTAATTCAATTTCATTGTAAAGCGTTGAAAAATAACGCTTTTTCGGCAACAGTTGGTCCAGACAAAGGAACACCTTCGCTTGTTTTTTGAACGAACCACTAATACAAAGCAGTATCGAGTGATTCATATGTGACTTTTTTTATTGTCTTAATGAATGTCTCACCCGGCCATCCAAGGATTCCACTTGGGAACCATACTTTTCAATTTCTTTAGCATTTTGCTTTAAATCATACTTTTTGCTTAATACGACAGCAGAATCGCCTTTCTTTAGTTCTGCAATAATTTCTATTTTTTTTTTTAATTGATAAAACAACACAGTTTCTTTTCGATGCTCCAGATGTGGAAGGCTACATTTTTTAAAATGTTATTGATCAAACAACTAAGTGACACAATAAATGTTCAAATTTGAATCACGTTTCAAATTTGTTCATAAAATCAAGGTGGCACACAGAATTGACTGTAATAATTATTGTGCTATGCGTTTTTTTTCCGCTTGCGATTCTAAAAATAGAACTCTAAAATCACGGTATCATTTATCATTACCTATTTAAATTAAAATTCAATCCAAAGCCCTGAATAAGAACAAAAATTATTTACATAAAAAATGCAGTGGTGGCATAACTGCACACATTTCAATGAATTTCGTTTTGCTTATCGCAATCCTCAAACAAAATGAATTGGTGACTAAATTTTTACTTATGTAGTCATGTCAATATAACCTATGTGTGGACCCTGACGGTTAATAGAGAGACGGATAATTGGGGTTCCACTGTACCTAAACATGTAATGTTAATAGGTCTGTGTTTGTGATTTTTTCCTTCAAGTCACTTGAAAGTTTGTCAGTTTTTACTATACGATAAATTTACCTTGAAAAAGATTCAAACAGCAAAAAAAGGGAAATTCGATTCTTAGATGAACCCATCCTGGTTTTGCTCTAAATTTAATTTTTTTGCTTATCTTATATGATATTTTCAGTACACAAAAAGGTATAAGGGATAAAATCGTGGACAACCTTTGTATTGAAATTCGACGATCTATTTTTACGAAAATGTAAAACAAAAAAATTGAAATTTTTTTTGCTTCCTTGGTACTAAATCGACTACCTAATTTTGTACATTCTTAAACATTTTATAAAGTATATTTTGTTTTAGAGTTCGAAAAAAAAGCACGAAACCATGCAATACAGCTCCTATTCCTATGAATATCTACTAAAAGCATATGACAATGTACACCAACAAAAACTATAAAAAGCTTTAGAAAAAACAAACATCAACGTAACTGTACAACATCAAGTGCAAGAACTTCGGAAAAACAACACGAACAAAATACAGATAGACCAAAAGATATCCAAAGGGTTTGTGGTAGACAAAGCATTCAAACAAGGAAGCTGCCTGCATTGACCTTGTTTAAGATCTACTTGGTGGAAGCGCTGAATACGTGGAAAAGGAAATGTAGTGGTATGGAAATTCCTCTAAACGACACGTTGTTGTACCCACTATGCTTTGCAGACGACCAAATATGCTTGACTCAGGAATACGAAGATCTAGAATACATGACCCGCAAACTTATTTAGGAATATTATAAACGGGACTTGAAAGTAAATGTTAACCTTCCCTAACTGGCGCGCGGCCTAACAATCCGCAACAAAGTGTTTTTCAAATTTATTTCAATTTTCCCTACTCAATAACAGCCGCGTTCTGTATTCCTTGACCACATTACTATTTAATGCTAAAAGAATCAGTTATTTCACTATTCATTTTGAAGGTTCCAATACTGCATCTACTCCTAAAGGAATGCGCAATAGATTTAAAATGTTTCATCAGTTTCAAAGAATATTTTAAAATTAGAATAAAATAAATAATATAGAAGTTTTTCGAAAAGTGGAAAACAAATTTCATAAATATTAAAATTCTTCACATACCCACTATACGCACTTCTAAAGTTTGAAAAATCATATTGCCTAATTGACTTATTCTCTTCAAATATCCAATCATAAGTATATATGCATTGACTGATTACATTTGGTAACATTAATTTGATATCAAACAACTACAGTTATTTCAGTAATTTATATATAAATTTCAGTTATTTGTTGTTATGTAGTTGGTTTTAAGTTTATTTTGTATTTAATATATATTACTATGACATTTCTTCAGTTTTCGAAGTGGTTTTGTTATTTTGAATGACGGATTATGACAAATTTAGTCAAAACATATGTCTACTATTGCTGTGTATATTGAATGTAAAAACAATTCCAAGGACCATAAAAACTTTAGGTTAGGTAAAGTTTGTTTAGGTTTCATAAGTATGAAAATCGGTAAGAACTAAATTCTATATTTAATATCATTGACCTTATTTGTATTGTCTGTTTAGCTTTGCAGAATGAAAAGAAATTGTTTATTGTGAAAAATTTGCCATATACAGTGCTTAATATTATTATTCAGTTTACATTTTTCTCAGGGAGGTCTCAGTCTCCCGAGCCCCCAGACACTACTACACTGATCAATGTTCATTTTACTACTACCACTAGGAACAGGGGGACGGTTCATTTTAACCGTTGATGATGACGGGGCCAGAGTGAAAATTGGCGTGAAAGTTAGTGGGGGGATTGGCACAGCGATTGTCGTGAGGATTGGCGCGGAGTTGGCGTCAGTGGAATTTTGATTCTTGTATTTTGATTGAACCTTATGCCGTCATCTCTTTTATTGATACAATTTGGCCTTTTTTCAATTTCTATGGCTTCTCGGATAATTCTTGGTTTATAGAAGCGGATGGGGGCTATGGTTCTCGAGTTTTCAAAATCAATTTTGTGACCTGTATAAAGATGATGTTAACCTAGAGCTGAAATTTAATCGGAATTGCGAACAGAAATAGAATGTTCATAAATTCTATTTTGGATTCTATGATTCGTTTGGTATATATATAGGATCAGGGACAGTCTGCACAAGAAATTTCATTAACTGCGTGTTGTTCATTTGGAATGTTGTCTTTGATTGATCGGAGAAGACATGAAAGTTTTTGTTGGGGGGTAATTATTGTTTTTATTCCTCTTGATTTAAGTATTTTGTCGATTTTTTCAGCGACACCTTTGATTTAAGGAAGAAAAACTTTCGTATGATGAGGGTCTGAGTCTTTGAATTGAGAATAAGTGGAAGATTGATGTCTGTGGATGCTACTAGTGATGTGATTTTCGCGGTAACTGTTTTAGCTGAGGGCCTGTTTTAAAAAAAAGAGCTCAGCAGGTCTAGTTGCATCATCGCAAAGCAGTATTGATCTGGAGACAAGACCCCCCTGCCATGGGTTCAAATGTATCTAATGTATCGTCAACATATTGTAGCCAACATGTGGATTTGAGAATTGATGTGGATAGTGCTTGTGTATTGAAGTCTTTCATAAAGATATTGGCAATTACTGGAGATAGAGAGGAGCCCATTGGGACACCATTTATTTGTCTGTGGAATTGATTTTGAAGGTGGAATATGTGTTGGACATACAATGTTTAATGAGAGATAAGTGGTCTTACTGGATACTGTATTTAGTTTTAAGAATGTTTAGAGTTTCTTCTATAGGAATGTTTGTAAAGAGTGAAACAATATCGAAACTTACTAGAATAGCTGACGGTGATATAGGGTATTGTTTAAGAAGTTCGATGAAATGAAAAGAGTTTTTAAATGATGAAGCATTTTCGGCGAAATGCTGTAGAGTTTTGGACAAATACTTGGCCATTGGTTTTGTAAGGAAGTTATATGCACCGATAATGGGACGTAGAGAAATATCGGGGTTGTGAATTTTTTCCTGTTGACATAAGACAATCTCTATCTAATTTATCGTAAAAAGTCTTCCAGAATACCTCGAATATATGGCCTACCCAACATTCAAAATTGTCCTCTCTAACGCTTGTTTTAATTATTATACAGATATCAGTCATCTTATGCTATAATTTTCTGTCCGATGTCTCTGTAAAGTCCGATGCCTGAATTTATATTCTTTACTCCTTCTATAAATATGGGAGCTGGTGTTAATATTATATTCACTACTTCAACTTTATCTTTATTAGCCTTATTTGTTTTATTGTCATTTAAGTAGTAGGAGATCTTAAACTTAGAAGTTGGCCCAGTTAAGGTTTTCTAGTAATAGTTAATTTTGGTCTGCGTCTTTTGCCTGCACTGGTTTGATTTTTTTTACTAACTTACTTTTCAATGATTTACAGGGTTTTGAGTGATAGGAGTTATATTAAAATATTATACTGTTATAATTGTTGAAAAAACTGAAATTGGATTTTGAGTAAGTTTAAAATTAGGTTGCTATTTTCGATTATTTTGTTAATTTTACTTATTTTTATTTCTTTATTAAATCGACGGGGATCACCCCATTACAGCATTATAATAACATTATATTTTTTAATCTAGTTTATCTTAACTACAGTCTAAAATACAATACTTAAAAATAATTCCAGAGTTTACTATAAATCATGATTTTAAATTGGTTTAAACTTAAATAAGGATCTACATAACAGTGACTTTTTAAAAATCTTTAGGCCCTATCAAATGGATTATTGCAGGCATAATTGGTAGCATGATAATTTATATGAAAAAGTTCAAATTAATGCTCTTAGTCTATGCTGTGGGATATTGAAGCTTATTTTAGTTAAAAGTTCCGGACATTGAATTAAGTTATGTAATCATTTATAAATAAATACAGAATCGAACTGAAAACGTCTGTTATAAAGTGTTGTTAGATTTAATCTATCTAAAATTACTTTTTTGTCTATATTTGCAACTGGAATTCCCATTTTGTAACCGCATTACCTTAGAGAACTTTTTCAATGGAATTAATATACTGATCATACATAGGAGACCTAACTCTAACGGTCGAAAATTGTTCGCAATCCTCCCATATTATGAAAATATGCTGTTAATGGGGCGCTACCCTATGCCCCATTGGGATGTCTGTGGTTAACATTGTCAGAGTGGACATTTGGTTTTTTTATGATTTTATGAATCCCATTTATTTGCCGAATAACCAGACCTGTCTCACCAATATCTCTTCTAGTTTTTAGCTTACTCTGTACTACTCTTAGTGTTTTTTGTTGCAGTATTATTAGATCTACATTGATCCTAATAATATTACCCAGAGATTTTTGGCGTTTCAAACACTCACCAAGAAACTTTTTATCTAAAAAAATCACCTTTAGCAGCCTGGGGCTGCTTTTCCCACACGTATTGATTTAAAGTCCTTTGTGTTATTAGAAATTTTTTGCAAAGTAGCTGTTATCATATATATATAAGGTTATTATGATTTATGCGCTCTTTGACATCCTTTGATTGTGATTCAGCTACATTAAACATACTAATGTTATTGGATCTCGTAGCACGATCCTGCATTCCTCAAAACGTCAATTGTGTTGTTTCAGTTTGGAATGTTAGTGTTTATTTTCCCATCACTTCTAATTCTAATTGCGAAAGTTTGTCTTCCAATGCTATGACTTTGCCGATGACCACCTCCAAATCAGTCCTGGTTCTGTGTAGCATATTTTTCAACTCAGTAACTTGCCTCGCCAAGCTAGGAATCATTTTGAAGGCATCGCGGCAGTCAACACAGAAGAATATTAGTGATCTGCTTTTTAACACTTCTGCCCAAACTTTACTTGCAGAGAGGCTCAAGCATTTATCAGTGGAGTAGAATATCAGCATGCAACTGTCGCAAGAAACACTTTTATTTTTTTCTATAATATCGGTATTAAATGTGAAACAGATCAAAGTCATTTCTAACATCACAAAAATAAGTTAAATTTAAATTTACTTAAAAATATAACTACTAGGAAAACTTTAATCACTTTGAAGAGCTAATCCACTCAAAAAATAAATTTGTATTTAAAGTAAACAATAACATTGACATTAACATTATTGGACACTTAATATTGTATAATATACACCACTTGTTGTTAACTGAATTTTTTTCTAGTCAGATTGATTAAATTGCGACGATGGGTTTACTATATGCGGCAAAAAATATGATATCTGAAAATACTTTACTTAAATTAGTAAGAGACTGACTCGGAAATACTAAAAACTCTGTTTTAAACTCTTATAAATTGATTGACAGTATGTCATTAGAACGAGTACATACCGCTCTGTGAATCATTGTAAAAATTGGCTGTTTATCGCAGTAAACACGAGTTTTTAAAAGTATTTAACTATCAAAAAGTGATTAGTAATTGTTGTGTAGAGTTTTTACCGTCAAGAGCTGTAATATTATTCAATAAAAAATTGTTTATTAATACTTTTCTAACCAAAACATTTAGCTGTATTGACATTTGACATAAGCCAGTCCTATCAAGGACTGGTTCGGTGAAGTATTAGCCAGGCAACCAGTAATAAAGATATGCAATTACAATTGTTGTCTATCAGTCGAAACTGTATTACAAGAAAAGCAAAAATAGTTACTTTTGACTACATGAGTAACAACTTAAATCAATGTTCTCCTACAGTTAGCAACACCATATCTAAAAACAACATCATCAGTAATAATCCAAATTCACATGCAACTACTACTATGTCAAAACCCAAACCGAGATATCCCAAAAAAGATCAAGCCATATTAATACATGCTGAACCAAACTTATTACTACTCGACTAAAGCCATAGGTAACATTGTTAGCCCCAAAAACATATGCTTCGCCTCAATAATTTCCAATAATCGGATATGCATCTACTTAACAAATCCTGAACTTATCGAACATATTTTAACAGAATACCCTACGCTTACAATCAACTCTGTAGAACTACCCGTAAGAACACTGGTTACCCCAGCCAAAAGACTAATAATCTCCAACGTCTGTCCATCGATACCTCATGAAATTATAGAAAAATACCTTCAAGATCTAGGTCTTCAACTTGCTTCACCAGTGTCATATATTAAAGCTGGAATCCCCGGTGATAAATTTACGCATATTAAGAGCTTCAGAAGACAGGTATACGTTACTCCAATCACAGATAGCCTTGAAATTGAAACTTCTCTCCACCGACAAAATGGAATGTCTTCTATGCAAAAAACATGGACATACAGCAAATAACTGTCAAAATCCCCCCAGCAATCCTCTCCCAAATAAACAAACGTACCCAGCTGATCCCATTCCTTCTACCCCAATATTAAACAATATGGCACCACCAAACACAACACAAAATACGATTCCCAGTCAACAGATAAAATCTGTCCATATATCCACCACTTCTAGTGCCGCAAACAATGAATTTCTTCCTCCTACCACTGGTCAGAAACGAACTCGTTCTGACTGCAGCGATTCTAAATCCCAAGAAACAAACACATCTACTAACTTACCCATCAAAGATATAAAAATGCCTTCACCCGATGTAAAGGTGCATAAAAAGCATAAAACTAAAAAATCCAAGAAAGTCGCACCCGATCAATCTAAATTAACCGGCTTCTCTGTTCTCACAATCAATAATCTTCATCAAGAAAACCCAAACCTATTCTCTTTACCGGTTGAAAATTTTCTTGCCTTTCTGGAAAACTCATTCGGCAGTAATAATCCTCTTTAAGAAGCACAGCAGTTCACTCAAAATGTTCGATCACTACTCGACGACATGTTGAAAATGAAAATACCCTTCACTGGAAGATAGAAAAATCAAGAATAGATTTACAAGAGTTTCTGAGAAAATTAAACAGCAACTTAATATAGACAATTCAGAAATTGGAAGCACAACATCGCAATCTACAAATAATGATGAAGATTATCTAACTGACTTTCTCTAACCTCACAACGTTCTCAATGTTAAATATATTTTACTTTCACGTTAGTGCAGTGGAACTGCTATGGGTTGTACCCTCGCTTAAAACGCTTACAAAAATTAATCAATAATACAAAAGCAGATATCATCTGCCTTCAAGAAACTAATTTCAAGAATTTCAAGGAAACAAATAGACGTGATCTTAAAAATTGACCATTTCCTTCGGACTACGTATACAAGAACTTGGAGGAGCTGGAGGAAAGTGGAGGAACATCTATCTTCGTGTCTAATGATTTATTTTCTATATAATATATCTTAACTACCAATTTAGATGAATGATAAATATAGTCTTCTGCAGGTCATCATGCAGGGTAGAGTCGATGGCAAAAAGGGAATAGGTAGAAAAAGGAAGTCATGGCTGTGAAATATTCGAGACTGGACAAACATGACTGTAGACGAATTATTCCACGTTGCAAAAGAAAGAGAAACTTTTAGAAATGTGATCGCCAACCTCCGTTAATGGGGACGGCATAGGAAGAAGAAGACCAATTTAGAGGCCATAGCAATAACTGTCTGGTTTCCCGACCAAATAACCATATGCAGTACATATATTCCATCTACAACTTAACAGAAACCGAGTTTTTTTTTGTCTTGAAAGACATTCAGTTGTTCAACAGAATATGACCCCTTGTTTTCCATGTACTTTACCTTTAACTTATAACTTAGTGATAAAACTGTTATCTATAGAAAGTGCGAAACAATCATCGGAGACGATCAGTTTAGATTCAGAGCCGGCATAGGAACGAGAGAAGCCTTGTTCAGTTTACTAGTTCTCGCCCAAAAATGCTACGACCAACAGAAAGATATATTTATATGCTTTATAGACTTCGAAAAAGCATTTGATAGAGTAAGACACGACCTACTATTAGAACGTTTGCAAGAAGTCGGTTTAGATGGAAAAGACATCAAATTCTTAAAAAACTTGTACTGGAACCAAAACGCCAGAGTTAGGATCGAAGGTTCCACATCCGCAGAAGTAGAAATTAGGAGGGGAGTTAGACAAGGATGTATTCTGTCGCCTCTGCTATTTAATCTTTACTCCGAGTTTTTATTTAAAGAAGCATTGTAGGATTCCAAGGATGGAGTCAAGGTGAATGGCGTAAATATCAACAGTATCAGATACGCCGATGATACAGTGTTAATTGCGGATTCCGACTTAGGTCTACAACGACTCATCGACAAGACCAACTCGACCTGTGAGCAATTTGGTATGAAAATAAACATTAAAAAAACCAAAGTGATGTCAATCCGAAAAAACCAAAACGTACCTCAATCTTGCACAATAAATGGGCACATTTTAGAACTGGTCAATAGATTTAAGTACCTGGGATGTTGGATCGATAGCAGCCTAAATCCTGATCAAGAATAGAACAGGCCAGAAAATCGTTGGAAAAAATAAAAAAAAAACTGCTTTGTGATTCTCGAATAAAACTCGAAATTCGACTACGTTTATCAAAATCCTACGTCTGGTCGACTCTTCTATATGCAGTTGAAACGTGGACCCTTAAAACATCAACCGTAAATAAATTGGAGGCCTTTGAAATGTGGATCGACCGGAGAATACTCAAAATTTCATGGACATCGCATACCTTAAACGAAGAAGTGCTGCATAGAATAGGCAAGGAAAGAGAACTATTTAACACAGTAAAAGTTAGAAAAACATCATACCTAGGCCACATACTGAGAAATAATAAGTACCAATATGCCCAACTTATAGTGAAAGGAAAAATCGAGGGAAAGAGAGGCCTAGGAAGGAAAAGACTATCGTGGCTCAGAAACATCCGACAATGGACAGGGCTAAATTTTGAACAGCTAATAAGAACGGCTAAAGATGGAGAAGAGTTTTAAATTGTAGTAGCCAACCTCCATTGAGGAGAGGGCACTTTAAGAAGAAGAAGAAGGTAAAACTGTTGTATTATTTGGTCATAAATTCTAAGCATATAGATTAACTGTAGCAATTAGTAACATGTGCTTTTTGTAATTATTGTACACAATATTCTTTGCGTCAATGGTCTTTGCAGCCGAGACACATTAATTAAAAAATAAAAAAAAAACTTATAATTTAAAGTGATAATAAAATTTTTTTGTTCCTTCTAAAAAAACAAAATATTTAAGAACTGCCTAATAACATTTGAACCCTATTTCCTTCTATCGTTTTTAACTTTTATGTACCTTTAGGGTATAGCAGTTTCTAAAACAAACTTTAAAATGAGAGAATAACAAAAGTAATTTTAAACTCGTAATGGAATTTATGTGTCTTGTTTGTAGTTTGAAAGAGGCACTTTCATTATTGACAAGAAAGACACATTTTAAGGTAACTATGCTCAAGCTGCCTTTCACTTTTGAAAAATCACTCTTTAATATCAAAATGTACTAAAATAAAATGTGACTTTTGTAAAGTTTGTGCTTTTGGTTTACTACATCCATCAAATAAAATCCTTTGATGCTTTTTAGTTTTAAAGTTTTCCCGCAGTGGACGTACATAGTTTTACTGTACAAATCCCTCGTGAGTAATTGATTACTCTTGAAACCACGACACTATCTATCATTTATCTCATTACAACTCTTACGTTTAACTTCTTAGCCGAAATAAAGGTTTTTGAATGCAAAATAAAAATGGACCGGATTTGAAATTATATTCGTCCAATTTTTTTTCTTTTTTCTTCAATGAATAGAATGTAATACATATAATTAACAGCTAAAAATGAAAATAAATTGTACTGTTTTTGATGTGTTTTAGTTTAAACATATGTTTAAAAGCCAAAATTGATTATAATTAAAATTATAATAAATTTTTTTAGCTACTGTTTGAAGTTTCAATTTCCACTCCGAAAATCATATTCAACAACGATTATTTTAACAAATGTGCGAAAAATATAACCAAAAGTTTGTTGTTTTTCAAAACTGACGAGTGACTTACTTTTGACGTTGATCTTTTTGCCTCGTGTTTAGTTAAAAAAATCTAAATCTGGTCTTTGAGCCTTCAGGATTTCAAATTATTATTATTTCCTGTTTTTGTAACATTTTTTGTGTATTATCCGTTTGCAGATTATGTGGTTATGTATTATATATTTATATATTGTGTGTTTTACATATATAATGTATAATACTAGATGATATGTCTGCGACTTTCTATTAATTCTCTAATGTTGATGTATGCTTGTTGCTGACTTCTTCTTCTAATATTGCCAACCAGACCCAGCTACATTCTGCACATTCATCCTCCAGGCTTTACCTCCAACTGGTTTACATATCTAGAAAGGTGACGTAGCCCTGTTGGTCATATTATTAATATGTGTGCTCCAATTCAGTTTTGAATAAAGAGTTATTTATGCCTAGACACTTCACCTCATTGGTTCTTTCCTGTTCCTCCCCAAATAATTTTACCTTACTGAGTTGAATAAGAATTTTCTCATTACTGTAGGGGCCTAATTTAGTTTTTGAAGGGTTCATAGATGTTTGACGTTTTCAGACACCAATTCTCTATATAATTAAGGTCATGTTGCACGTGATCCGTAACAGTACTGGGACAGTTTTTCCTAGTCGCCATTACAATGTTATCTGCGAAATCCTGGATCTAGATTTCTTAGCTGCTAAGCCCATATAATTAAGCCATCAATGATTATGTTTCATAATTTTGGTGACAATACCTCCCTTGAGGGCACCTCTTAGTACCTCTCAGGTTAATGGCAGCTTTATACGTATCTATGGATATTATGTTGCTCTAAAGCACCTAAATAGTCTACTTTCACGTTATGTTGTTGATTTTCTTTCTCAAAAGGGCACGATATATTGACTTGATGGAGGTTTTATTAAATGCACTTCATATGTCTAACAATAGAACAAGGTCCACTCCTTTCTAGTATAAACTTCTCTCGCATTCCTAAACAAGATCGTGCAGGTAGGATTCACTTGATATCCCTGCTAGATACGCCCATTGCTGCTGTTACAGTGGGTTCTCATTAGGATTATTTTTGTTGATGTATTCATTCAAGATTTTTTCGATAAGTATCAATATGAATAAAGTCATACTTACATGCCTATATGATTTGGCTCTATATGTATATATATATATATATATATATATATATATATATATATATATATATATATATATATATATATATATATATATTTCTCCAAGATATTAACGCACCACTTTGAAATATTAAAATATTTTATTAGCGTTAATAAAAATTTCCATTGTAATGTTATATTTGGAAGCCCCTTATATATATGCTATTCGTACACTCTATATTTATTGACTGTGTTTTATCACTATAGTTTTTTTTGCAACAAAACAAAAAGAAGCAAAAAATGTACTAATTGTATAAATATTCTAATTTCCAAGTGTTCACGAATTTTATTCGGCTACTGTTTAATTGTTGATTATTGTTAATTATGTTTATTATGGAGCGTCAATCACGTAATTTAACCTGAGATGAATGTGCCCAAGCAGTTTTACTGTCGGAAGAAGGTTGGGGTTACCGAAGAATTGGTCGTCGGTTTAATGTGTCCCACACGTCCGTCTCACGGGTGTTAGAAAGATTTCTAGAAACAGGGGATCATACTCGCAGACCAGGGCAAGGACGAAACCGGGTAACTACCTCTATTCAAGATCGATTTTTAAGAATTTCTGCCCTTCGACAACGTTTTGTAACACATCGAAGTCTACAAATTCAGCTTCGAGACGTACATGCTATACAAATTAGTACTGAAACTGTTCGCTAGCGACTTGGTCACAACTTAATACAACTTAATACATGGAATACAACTTAATACCTATAGGCGAGCGGTTTACCCCTCAAAAGACGCTTAGAAACAGAATATACCGACTAAAATTCTTTTTGCATTTCTAATGCACCAAACGTTTTTTATTCGATTCTATATATTTTTCCAAGATGAAATGTATTTTTTTTTTAATTTTTACAAGTGGGCCGGCAATTGTTATTAACAAATAACTAATACAAAAAAGCAATTTCACCGAATTGCTTGGGAATCAATTTTTTTAGGTGCATCTCATCAAAATAAACACTTTTTCTCTCTTGATAATTTTTCGAAAAATGCTTCCTTTTCGAGTTATTTGCAATTTTTTTGTTGAAAAAATGCCTTAATTAGTGATTTTTGGGATTTTTTTTCTAAAAAACTACTAAATGAATTGCAATTCTACAAATAGCTTTATAATCTTTAAACCGTCGAGTACAAGTTAGAATATTTTGACAAGGATAATTTTTTTCTATCTTGCTAAAAACGTGGACCCAAATATTTCGATTATGCCTTTCGAGCAGTCTACTGCTAAGTGTGTACAGCGGTTGCGGAGATACAGGCGTGCGGCACGTAGAAATATTTGTTTAAATTTAAAAAATTAATTCAATACAAATATTACGTACAAGATATTTCTAATTATTTTTATATAGACATATTATAATTAAAACAATTAAAATTAATTTTTTACAATGCTATAATAATGTAATTTTTCTTTTAATATACGTGGTGACTATATTATTGAATGTTTTATTACAGTGAAATACATTAAGCAATATATAATTAATTTTCATTGAAAAATATAATAAAATTAAAATATAATATTAATTATACATCGCTTTCATTGTCAATAATTTGAAAATTTTCGTCAACAGCAACAGGATTTCCATCTAATACGCTGATTTCTTGTCTTCAATAGAGTCGTCTTTAACATTTTTACAATTCTCTGGTGTACATGCACATACTGCGCAGCATTCTAAATTATAGGAAATACAATTACAATTTTTCGTAGAACATTTTCCGGTACATGAGCAGAAATACTTTTGTAACATATCTAAACTAGTTTCGCCTTCAACATAATTAAAATCGAAACAATTATTTTCCATTGTCCAACCATTGGTTAATGGAACAAGAGATGAAGTAATATTGTTTTTTGCTTGAATCCATTCATTTATTTGCCACTTTGCTCTAAGTAATGTTGTAATAATACTGGTTTCGAAGGTGGTAATTTTTCATTAGATGCATTTTTTTTTAGCGCCTACAGCACCTCAACCGCTGTACACACTTAGCGGGATACTCTCGAAAGGCATATTCGAAATATTTATGTCCACGTTTTTAGCGAGATAGAAACCATTTATCCTTGTCAAAATATTCTAACTTGTACTCGACGGTTTAAAGATTATAAAGCTATTGTATTATATAAAACTGTAAAATTGCAATTCATTTAGTATTTTTTTAGAAAAAAAATCCCAAAAATCACTAATTACGGCATTTTTTCAACAAAAAAATACAAATAACTAGAAAAGGAAGCATTCTTCGAAAAATTATCAGGAGAGAAAAAGTGTTTATTTTGATGAGATACACCTAAAAAAAATGATTCCGAAACAATTCGGTGAAATTGCTTTTTTGTATAAGTTATTTGTTAATAACAATTGCCGGCCCATTTGTAAAAATTTAAAAAAATACATTTCATCTTGGAAAAATATATAGAATCACATAAAAAAGGTTTGGTGCATTAGAAATGCAAAAAGAATTTTAGTCGGTTGATGCTCTGCTTATAGGGGTAAACCGCTCGCCTACTAGGATTGCCACCCGAGGTCCTCTATTAACTGCAGAGCATCGAAGGGGGGACTACATTTTGCCAGAGAACACGTTAATTGGTTAGAGGCTGACTGGGAACGAGTGCTATTTACTGAGGAATCCCGATTTTGTTTGTACAATAACGACATACGTGTTCGTGTGTTGCGACGACCTAACGAACGATATGCTCAATGTAACTTCTCTCACACCACATTTTTTGGTGGAGGATCCGTTATGGTGTGGGGTGGTATTTCTTTGACCGCACGTACGGACCTAGTGGTCATACAATATGGAACTGTTACAGCTGAAAGGTACATATTGGAGATCCTGGAGCAACATGTAATACCATTCGCTCCTTATATCGGTGAAAATTTCTTATTAATGCAAGATAATGCCAGACCTCACGTTGCACAGATCGTCAAAAATTATCTAGAAGAGGTAGAAATTAACACTATGGAATGGCCAGCACATAGTCCGGATTTAAATCCGATTGAAAATCTCTGGGATATCCTTGGTAGGCGATTAAGAGTGACACCGATCCAACCAAACAACTTACAGGAAATGGGAGAGGGGCTGATCCAGATTTGGAGAGAACTAGACCAAAATGAAATACGGTAATTAATTTTAAGTATGGGCCAACGATGTGAGGCTGTTATACGTAGTAGAGGTGGAAAAACTCGTTATTAAGACTTTTTTCATATTTTAGTTTACATTTCTTATCATAATTTTTTTAGAATTTTCCGTTTTATTTATTTTTTTCTCCTATACTTCAACATTTTCTAATGATTAGACAAATTGTTATAATTACTGTACTATTATAATGTAACAAAGAAAGGCGGAATAACAAAAACCAAATCGTCTGTAACTTTTTTTTATTATCTAAGGTCTGTAAGGTATTACCCATATTTTTATTCTTCTCAATAATCAAATTTTATTACCGTTTTTACTTCGGCCATTTAGTGTTTGATATAAAACTTTACGAGTTATTGATGGTCCCGTAATTAGAGTGTTAGATTTATTGGGGCATAAATTCAAACGGAATCAATTTTGCCTTATCCAAATAGAACTTGTAAACAATCATAGGAAATTGAATAAATTTGAAAAAAGGTTTGTTCGTAAATACGAGATCATTGGAATTTTTAATATCTAAAATAGTGCAAGAGAATAATAAGTTTAATTAACTTTAATCTGGCGATACTATAATGAAATATTTTTCTTTATTCTATAAAATGTTCACTCTTTTACTCTATATTTTCCTTAATCTTAATTAAAATTAATTTGAAAATTTTTAAAATTTTTATGTTTATTAAATTATTTTTAAGGAAGAAACTTATCCTTAAGGAAGAAGTTATATTTTTCTCAGAAATATAATTCTTTCTGTATTAATCCTTCTGCTAGAGCATCTTAATAATTTTCTACTAAGGCTCGTGCGGACTATTTGGTTTTTTGAAATATTGATTCGTTTAAAAAATAACTGATATGTTATTTACCAAAACTGGTCTTATAAAATACAAAGAGAATTATTATAAACGAAATAAAAACGTATTCTGGAATAAATAAAGAGAAAACAAAGTGTATGGAGATGAGAGGAAATAATAAACATTTAGGACAGTTTTGGTAAGTATCTGCCTTAGACAAGGAATTGTAACATTACCAAATAAAAATAGAGATTCAAGAAATCGAAAAAAGAATGGCTAAAGTTAATAAAAGTGCTAGAACTCTAAATAAGATGCTAAGATCAAAGAAAAAAATATCCAGAGGAGCAATACGAAGAATATATACAACGGTTATCCTACTGGAGCGAAAGATTCTCAGATTATATAGAGATATAAAAGATAAGCATATCTGGAGAAGAAGAACAATTAATGAAATAATGCAAGATGGCTCGAAAACGTAGCTAGATTACAGAAAGGAAGAGTTTTCAAAGCAATAGTGGATACTGAAGCTTGCACAAAAAGGAAAAGATGACGACCACGAAGAAAAGGGATGGAATCGGTAAAAGATGACTTGTGATTGTTAAGAGTACAAAACTGGAGAAACCTAGCACAAAATAGAAAGAAATGGAAGACAACCATTGAAGCCTTGGACCTCTGGGACCTGTTTAAACTGATTTTTATAAAACAGCAATCATGAGATGAAATTTCAGTTGAAAAATCCGATGAAGACGAATTTAATCCTGATATAGACCAAACTCAACGAGAGACTTAGACCAATGCTGCACAAGTATAAGCATTACAACTGAAATATAAAAACCTTTTGTCACGAGGAACCACACCGTGAAAAATATTTTTTGCATTATTTCTCTCAAAAGGGGTCACTAGTGTATTGTAATAATATTTCCGAAGTGGTAATAAAACTGGGAGCGAACAAGTAAGCATCTTGTTGATTCTTCTAAGAAAAGTCTCAAGGGTGTCTTATTGCAAAAGTGTAATACACCCAGGTGCCTGTTGCTCACACCATGCGTCTCAAAGAAACGTGTGAGAATATTGAGATGTTGCTAACTCAAATAAAATATACCGAATATTGTTGGCAAGTCTGTGGAGACTGTTTTAGCAAAAATAGTTTTTGGACGCAGTTGGTTTACAATTATAATTCCGCATGATTTGCAAAAACAACAACTCTAATACAATCACTAGTTTCTGTGTAAATCGGTATACGAAAACCAACCACTCCCGTTTCCTTCGAAACGTTATGATTTTGACAGCTAACTCAGCTAATTCGGCCATTTTATTCGGCGTTTCAACTACGTACGGGTATCGTTTCACAATTTATAATATAACAATTGTTAAAACACAACATAAGGAAAGAAAATATTGACAAACATTTGAATCATAACACTAGGTATGAATATTTATTTATTTAGTAATTAGATATAATTGCTCACCTCCCGTTTTTAAAGATTTAATATTCGCTAGGAGTTGGCTAGTTTGAAACATGGAACATATGATGGGGCTCCTCTCCTACACAGTGATGTATTGCCAATAAGCCCACTTTTTTAAAAGTTTTATGTCTGTTTTGTCCTTTTAATTGTGTTCTGTTTGTCCCTAATTGTCTTTAGTTTTATAATTTTAACATATGACATCACAATTTTTGCCAAAACAGAAATCAAATGCTTTTTTATCAAAGTCTAAGAAATTAGCACACCCACCAAATTAGTACATCTAATTTAATTCATTGTCACACAACTCTCCTCTTACAGTAAAAATTTCAATAAATAAACACACATTTCTAAAATATATCTCTTGAATAAATATAAATAACTTTTAATAATTTAAATAATACAAAACATCACTTTTATTTAACAAACAATCACATATACCTTACTGCTATTTCATTTTGTTAACATCTCTCCCCTCAAGAAACTTCCTCGTTAATTGTCAGACAGTTACAACATTAACCGAAGATCACCCAACATCAGCAATACAGGATAGTTTGAACTATGTATCACGAATCAATAACTAAAACTTCTTGTACCGGAATCATTTAATTTACTTTGTACCGTTTGACCTGAAGATGCTTTGCAAAGAAAGCGAAACCGGTCGTTTTGGTAGTAAAATTAAATTGATTGTAAGTCTTATTTTATTTCTTTTACCTATATGTATAATTAATCATTTTACCTTAAAAATATTATCTTTATATCAATAATAAATCATTTACTGCAGTTTTTTAATCTTTATTTTTGGTACTTATTTTCTTATTTTGCTGTAAAGAATGAGTACTCGAATTAAACAGGAGCGAGATTTAACTAACACTACCACAGAGTGTTTATTGTCGCAAGACTCCTATAATTTGGATAGCATGACCTAGTATAAAAGATAGCTTTGTTGCTTAATCTGCTTCATTTATTTTTTTGCCAATAGCGACATATATTGTATTGGCAACGAACAGCCTCGCATAGAAATGATGTTAAACGCTGAATACTTCAACGACAGTATTATTTATTTATTTATTTATTTATTTATTGTATATGTATATGTATATGTATAAAATACAGTAAGATACATAAGCTAGCTACAACAGTTTTTTAACATGTTTTTTAAATGATGCAGTTGAAGTATTAAATAATTCTAAATCTTTTTGGTAATTGTTCACCATACGTAACATCCTAGAAATAACTTCATTAAATCCATAATTAGTAGAATGTAAATCTACAAAAAACAGTTCAGAATTACGGGTTCTTCGCATAGTTATATTAAATGAGATTAAACCCAAAATTTCAGGGCAATTAATAAATACATTTAGAAGCTTATGTAAAAAATATAATTCGAATTCAGTTCTTCTTGTCTCTAATTTGTTCATTTTAAGTTGATTAAGAATATAACTGTAATTATAATCTCCACGTCTTAAACCCATTTTATAACCACATATCCTTAAAAATCTGTTTTGAACTTTTTCTAATTGAATTTTCTGGGTATTATAAAAAGGACACCATATAATACAGCAGTATTCTATAATTGATCGCACTAGCGATATTTTAAACGTAAAAACTGAAAAGTCCTTTGAATTTCTCTTGATAAATCCTAACATTTTAAGGGCACGTAAAGTTATGTCATTAATATGATCATTAAAGCTCAGTTTTCTATCCAGTGTTATACCCAAATCTCGTACCTGACGTATCTCTTGCAGAACAGTACCATTAAGTGTGTAATTATTATTAAAAAAAGCCTGCGTTTTACTAAAAGTGATTTTAAAACATTTTTTCAACGTTGGATATACTGGAGAATGTTGAGAATTCCATGGGCCGCCAGGGTCACCAATGAGGAAGTGCTGAAAAGGATGGGTCGAGACAAAAAATTGTTGAGAACAATAAAAGTACGCAAGACTGCATACCTTGGACACATACTGAGGAATGATAAATATAGTCTTCTGCAAGTCATCATGCAGGGTTGAGTCGATGGCAAAAAGGGAATAGGTAGAAAGAGGAAGTCATGGCTGCGAAATATTCGAGACTGGACAAACATGACTGTAGCAGATCATTCAACGTTGCAAAAAAAACAGAGAGCTTTTAGAAATGTGGTCGCGAACCTCTGTTAATGGGGATGGCATAGGAAGAAGAAGGTGTACTGAATACATCGTAGCATGTAGTTAAAGGTTAATTAGTAACACCGATTTTTCGTAAGATCGACATTTTGTAACTACCACTATTCGTAACCGAATAATTCATTACATAAAAATTGAATTATTCTGTTTATTTTTATTAACGTGAAAACCTACTTTTATTACAGTCGCAATCAAAATTACCTTAAAAAATGTATTGAAAATTGTATCCTAAAATAAATATAATCTACCTGTAACAGGAAATATAATTAAAGTTTGTCAATTTTAAAATTTCTTAAATTTCCAACCACTTATATAAAGAAATAATGAAGTCTGTAGTGAAATATTTTAGCCGATAACATTTTTTAAAAATTCCCAACTTTCCAAGTAAACGTTTTGTAAAGAAAACTGTGTAATTACCTGTTATTATAATAAGCCTTGTGATTGGTTATAGTTGATTGGAGCATGTTTTCAAACACAATAACATAAATCAGTCGTCGAACATAAATTGATAAACATTAATGATCTTCTAAATAGTCCATAGAATTGGTCTCTTCTATACCAAAAATTTTAAGTTTCTTAAAAAATTAGCTAACCGAGTAAGGATACAAAATGTGCCGATATTATCAAATGCAACTAAGGACATTTACATATTGTAGAACTTTTCGCAACAGCTGCAAAAATATGGTAAATAAAATGAAAGCAGATATGAAAAATTCTGGAGCAACATCTCTAAATTTGTCTATAGTACAAAATTTTGGAAACAACTGAAAGCGTTAAATTACTACTACCAAAAAAGACTTCGAACACTGCCTGGAGTGATTGTGGGGTGTATTGAGTAGTTCTTCAGCCGATCTCAAGCCAAGATAAAATGTGGAGGGTGATTGGCAAGGTTAGCAACCTATCAGTCGTAAAAACGAATCTGATTAAAGAATCAATATACAGCCTCGGAACCAAATTGATATTATGAAGATGACCACGGCAAGTAATAAGAACAAGCGAAAAATATGCAAAACCCAGATGAGAATTACTACTGGGAATATCAGATCTCTTAACTTAAGGGACAGAGAAATAACAAAACTGCTGAAAGAGAAAGAAGTAAACATTTGTGCTCTACAGGAAACAAAAAAGAAAGAAAAAGGACAATCAAAATTAGATAAATATATACTAATCTACAGTAACAACAGAAAACAGAGCCAAAGAAGGTGTAGCTTTACTAATAAACCAAAGGTACCAAAATCACATCAATAAGTGTCAATACATATCAGAAAGGATTATAACAGCGAAGATAAGAATGGAGAAGGAACACCTGAACATCATCGGAGTATACGGCCCAGAAAATACCAAGCCTCAAACAACCAGGGAAACGTTTTATGACCAATTACAACAAATATTGGGGAATTTTAACTCTTGAATAGGCAATCAAGTGATACCCGGGATTAAGCAAAAATATAACGAGAAGAAGGAAAAAGACTTTGATTTCAAAAACACTTCAGTGTGCCAAACAGCGGGAAATGGATTTTCTACTTGCTACTTCCAACAACATGAGTTTACTGCATCCTAAAAAATGCACAAACTTGCCATTACAGGACAGTGGATCTCATGATCCTAATAGAATATTAATATTTGGGCATAAAAGTTATTATACATGTTACTTGCGCATAAAAATTAGTTAGCATATAGAACCTTGCAATTATTCCAACTTAAAATTATACACGTTCAACTTCATGGCATAGCATTTCCTTGCATTTTTGCGTTATTGCCAAATAAAATCGAAGAAACTTATTGAAGACTGTTAAAATCCCGATTAGCAGATTTAAATCCTGATTTTTGCCTATTTTATTTAAAAAAAAAATAGCAATCAGTGTACATATGTGAAATTATGGATATAATTTTAGTTAATAAGGACTGTATTACATAGGGCTGGTTCAAATAAATTAGGATATGTGATAAAAGGTTATACAGATTATAGCAAATTAAGTTTATACCAAGTCTTACCAATTCTTCTGCTGTACACACACACTCGCGGTATTTAGCGGCTTTCAGTCGCGGTTGTTCTTTATACGGGGGATCTGTCCGGGTACCGGTTTCTGAACACGTGTTTCGCTAACACTGAGATCACGAGATATAGCATATTTGCATCTGTACACGATTTAAAATAGTATTTGCGGTATTTTTCGCGTAACTATAAGCGAGAGAGATAATTAGAGTGGAGAAAAAGCGCGGTAAGTCTGTACCAGGCGATAGGTAACAGGCTAGAGAGATTATACGGCTGCCTAGTGAGACTCAGCAGACGAAAGAGCCAACGACTGTCCCTAGCGACAGTCAACAATCAAGCCAGAATCTTTCTTCTTGCTATTTTAAAACTGTCTGTATTTCTAAAGGAGGGGAGGTTGAACTGGAATAGGAAGGGTTATCAAGGGTTGGACTAAGGTAATGATTGTATAATTGTGGTAGAAGGATAGTTAATAATACAGCGAAAAAATGGCATGATTTTTCGCATGTAAAAAAATTGAACAATCAGTGCTTTTCAAGCTGAATTTTCTGGAATTAAAATAAAACGACGTTTTTTAAAAGAAGAGAGGGTAGCGAATATGTTGGGACAGAAAACGGCATTACACCGTATCTCCTTTGGTGTTGGTCCGATTGAAGCGTGTGATACGTTAAATGAAAGGGAAGTATATTACAAATATACTAGGATAGAACAAACTATGTAACAAGACCACTACAAACAGGGCACTATACAGTGTTCTTCATTACTAAACAACGTATGTTATATACGAGATGTCGAAGAGTACTAAAAACGGATTTACCATAAGACAAATTTTGATTTATTGACTGAGCCAGAAAGCCTCAGGCTGAGTAGAAAATAAACAACTGATCGAAACTTAACATGCGATATAGCAAGTAAAAGGGTAGGATATAACGAATATATTTAGATAGAAACAACAAACAAAGAGATTACCAAAAGGACACTACACATCGTCTTCGTTATTAATGAACGTATAGCGACACATGACATATCACGTGAGACTATGGATGATAATAAGCATAATTGCTTTATATATAAAGCATAAGGTAAAAATAAGATAAATTTATTGTATTGACCTGAAAAGGACCTTTGACTAATTACAGAAATAACAACTAGCCTAATACTAGCATATCACACATCAAACCAAACGACGGGAGACGTATAGTACATATAATGTATATAACTTGCAAATTATATATATATATATATATATATATATATATATATATATATATATATATATATATATATTGTTATGATATGTAAAATCGAGAAAAATATTGGTTTGTTTAAAAATATTTCAAAATTCAATAACATCAAAATAATTCAGATAAGTAGGATAATATCCAACAAACATTTCGAAGAAGGAGAGTTATTAATTTCTTGAATTACCTGTACCAAACAAAAAGTAAGCTTTGCATAAATTATTTCTTTGTTATACTTGAGTGACCCGCATAATTTTAAGTGAAAACAAAAAGACAATTGAACGGGGTTTTCCAAAATACATTAATGCAGTGATTAGGGACAAATAGAAGAGATTTTAGATAGAGGTTTTTGTTAGTTTTTAAGAATTATAGAAAATATTATTTGTAAATAAGTTTTAGGAAATTTTATAATTATAGGTAAAAATTTGTTTGTTATCGAAATGAAAAAATGGGGGAATTGTGACGAGTTTTGATTGGCGGAGATTGAAAAAGGTGGGATAAGTATGTAGGAAAAAGTTTAGCGAGATTGAGGAGAAAGAAAAGAGAATCAGTTGGTTTTCCAAATCTGTAAGAGGAACAGTGATTGTTCTCTGGCGGTTCCTAGCAAGCAGTAGTGTTGAATGTTAGTGAGTTTTTGTGGAGTTAGTGTATCTGACAGAAGCTGAAGCAGCAAAATATTGTAAGTCATATTTCTCTACTTATATTTCAAGAGTCACTGTTCAGGCCAACGAGAGATTCAGTTTATCGTACAAGAGAGATATTCCAAGAGTCATTTTTCACTCGGGCCAACGAGAGATTCAGTTTATCGAGAGGAGAAAGGCTATCATAATTTGAATGATTTGTGCTTTTGAAGGAGATCATTAAGGACGATATACTTGCAACAATCTGTGTAAGATTGCTGATTACATAGGGAGCGGTTGAGAGGAGATAATATAGTCTACAAGGAACAAGGATTTGGACCACTCATCATCAGAGAGAGATATTTTGTTTTCTGCAGTTTTTTCTTTTATTGATAACACAATTTTTACACTTAATTTAGAAAGGATATAAATATTTTGATTAGGAGAGTTAGAATAGTTCGGAAATTTGAGATTTCAATTAATATTGTTTGTACCATTAATTTTGATTGTTCACGTACGTAGAACAAAATGTTTGAGAATCATTATATGAGATTTGTTTACTGAAAACTTTTGAGTGTGAATTATTTCATTATTTTTATTTCAATATATAGTGTTAGATCATATGTGTTTTTTATTATTCCGGTATTCTCTGGACCTTACCTTTCACATGTAATAGCATAGATATTGAAGCACGAATTTAACCCTGAGATAAAAGAATTAAAAATTGTGATAGAGTCATAATCATATCATTTAAATAATTTTAATTAATCAAAAAAATTAATTAGCTAATTATTGTTTGGCGCACCAAGACTTTAAATATCACAATAATACATATATATATATATATATATATATATATATATATATATATATATATATATATATATATATATATTGTTATGATGTATTGTTTGTTTGAATGATGAGCAATGAGTGTTTTTTTTAATGATATAGGGTTTTTATTGCGGTTCTCAAAGAATTAGTTTGTAAGTACTTTTTTAAATTATCTTTATTATAACTATTATGAAACACACATATATATCTAACCTAACCAATGTAAATTTAAAATAAACTATCTTTAAATTGATATTCTTATAAAACTAATTAAATTCTATAGACAATGTAAAATTTAAACAAACTATCTTCAAAATTAAAATTGTTATGACACTAACTAAATTATATTAACAAAATTTTGTACCTTTCTTTCACTGAATGCCTAAATGAACTGTTTTCCACTATATATATTCTAATCACCACTGAATGTCTTCGTACTTCGGTTATCCTTGTTTTTGTGAAATTACTTTTTCCAATTATCAGCTTCTACCAATTTAAGATATATTTTTCTTCACCAGCATTTATACACCACCAAGCAAACCAGCAAAACAGCATTTATATTTATTCTTCTTTTCAATATACCAATATCCAATTATTATAAGTTGATTTATACTAATCTCCAATCAAAATATAATTTTAATTTCTTCCAATAGACCTTTTTAATCTTCAATAATTATTTGTGTATAATTATAAATGTGCATTAAAATATATGCATAATTTTTAATCTTCATTTAACTCACTATATTAAACAATTGGACTATTTGTAACTGATTCACTGACTCCAACTAACTTTCATATTTCTTACTAAACTTTTCTGACTGACTTCTTGAAAATTCTGAACAACTTACTTCACTAACTAAATGTGTCTACTAACTTTCATAATAAACTGGACTCACAGTAACTGTAACTCATAACTAATCGATTCTAATCCAAATCACCGGGTATTTATATCTTTTTGGATGTTCTAGAATCATCTGGTAAGAGATCATGTTCCATTTGTTCTATTACTTCTATATGGATGTTCTCGAAAAAAGTATATGTTCGTTCTACAGACATAACCATTATTTTGAGAATGTTCGACCGTAAACAATGGTCAAATTCTGCATTCTGGAGAATTCGTTCATTTTTTATTGATAATTTTGTTTACATTTAGGCTTTTCAGATCAGAATAAACATTTAAATTAGTAACTATATATAAATTAAACATTTTAAACTAACATTATTATTATAACCCCACTTTATATTCCTAATTATTTAAAATGTCACTTGGAGAGTATGTATATCTGTCTATCACTCACATGTACAGTTGGTTGCCTATGCACATGGCTCACTTAAATATATTTACAACATTAAACTACAACTTTTTACAATTATTATATGCTAATTTCTTAAAAATGCCCTCACATAAATATATTTTTATTAAATTCTCTAGTATATAACTTCTTAAAATAACCAAATACTTGTTATATCTAAAATTATCTAGTATATAATTTACAAATTATTTTCTATCACTATTTTTATTTCTCCCATATCATATGAATATATATATATATATATATATATATATATATATATATATATATATATATATATATATATATATATATATATATTAATACTTCCTTCCATTATCCAATTACCATTTTTACATAACATAATTTTTAATCTTCAATAATATTATCTTTATACTGTTTCTTAATCTTCATTGAACTTATTATATTGAACATCTGGACCTTCTGACTGACTATCTTGAACTTACTGAACAATTGACTTCACTAACTAAATGTGTCTGTCTTCTAACTAACTTTCTTACTAACTGACTGGCCTCATAGTAACTGTAACCCCTTTTTGAATCCAAATCACCGGGTATTTATATCTTTTTATATGTTCCAGAATCATCTGGCAAGAAATCATATTCGAATTGTTCTATATGATTGTTCTCGAAAAAGTATATGTTCTGGTTATGTCCATTTCACAAACATAACCATATTCGAGAACGTTCTACCGTAAACAAAGGTTAAATTCTGTATTCTAGAGAATTCTTTACTATTCTATCGAGAATTTTATCGACATTTAGGCTTTTCAGATCAGAATATAAACTTAAATCAGTAACTTAAACACTCTAATTTAATAAACTACACATTTTAAACAACATATAACCCTACTTTATATTCGTAATAATTATTTAAAATGTCATTTAAGTGTATAGTTGGTTGCCTATGCACATGGCTCACTTAAATATATTTACAATATTAAAATAAAACCTTTTACACTTATTATATGCTAATTTCTTAAGAATACCCTCATATAAATAATTTTTATAAAATTCTCTAGTATATAACTTATTAAAATAACCAAATACTTTTTATATCTAATATTATCTAGTATATAATTTATAAATTATTTTCTTTAAACAACAATCATCTCAATATATATATATATATATATATATATATATATATATATATATTTATATATAGCAAAACTGGTAGGATTATCGACCAAAACTTAAATAACAATTTATTGTAGTGGTGGATATGCGGTCTTTTTAAAAAAAAAAAAACTCTTTTTCCTCTATATTTTGCTGATTTTTTGTCAGCTTCATCAGGAGACAACTAAAATATGGTTAAAATTTTAAAATTTGCATAAATGTAAGGTGAAAATAAACAATGAATTACTTACAAATTTAGAGTTTAAAATATTTAAAAATGTTCTTGTACATAATGTTTAAAACAGTACCAACAATATTGGTTAAAAGCACCTAGGTCACCAGTAATTAAATATAAAAAGCAAACAAAACAACCATGAAACAATCAAAACACAATAAAATTACACATTAAAAATGCAGGGTGATTTAAAATATAATTGTAAACAGAAAAATTATTTTAACATACTTAGAATATTACAGTTGATATTGCTCAACTGTCCCGTACCTGCCTTGTAATTTACTGCATATTTTTCTCTATTAATATGACACATTTCTATTTAAGTAATAAGTAATAATAATTACTATTCTCTTGCTGTAGAACCCTGACATTTAAGTAGTCAAATTGATGCCCAGTTTTTAAGTAATGGTCAACTGCTGCACATGTATTCTTCTTTTTTGTGCAGTCACTTTTGTGCTGTGACCCTTTGTTTTAGCCATTGAGAAGTTTGGCCAACATAACAGCTCTGGCAATCCAAACAAGGCAGTTTATAGATAACATTAGTTTTATTTACAGTTGGTGTCTTGTCTTTTACTTTAGAAAACGGTTGTCGGTTTGTTAATAAATTATATTTTACAATTTTAATGTTGGTAAATTGTTTAAATAAACTAGTCACAGAAGATGTTAACTGTTTTATTAATGGTAGTTTTTTATATTGGATTGTTTCTCTCCAATATCAGTGGGACCGTCAAAACATGTCTGAGTTAAATATCAATTTTTTAAGGATATGTTTTGGGTATCCATTATATTCAACGATGTTTAACAGCAAATGTAAGTTTCTGTTTATGAATTTATCATCACTAATATGTCTTCTTCTATTCTTCATTGCAATCACTGTATTACACTTTTGATGAGTAAGATGATTTAAAAAAAAGTTTAAATATCTTCCAGAGTGTGTTGGCTTTTGATACCAATCTATCAATATTTTGTTTTGGTTATTTCTTATTAATTTGGTGTCCAGAAATGATATCGAACAATCATTTTCAATCTCTACAGTAAATTGGATATGTTTGTTAAAGTTATTAAAAATGTTCAAGGTTTTTTGAATTTGTAAAGGAGGAACACAACATATAAGATCGTCTACAAATTTTTTAATAAAGGGTAAAGGGAAAGGTAATTGTATTGTGGAATAATGACATCCAGCAAATGGTCCAAAATGATGGTTGCTATTATGGGGCTGAGTGGACTACCCATAGGTGTTCCAAATATTTGTCGATAGAATTTATCATTAAAGCTAAAATAGGTGTTCTCAAAAACATAATTCAGAAGTATTAAAAAACTATCCTTAGAATTTGTAGTATAATTTTGAATGAGATTTCATTTTGATTGTATTATATTACTGACCAGATCTATTGGTATATTAGTAAATAACGATATGACATCTAATGAAATCTTTCGGTAAAATCAACTCTCTGACATGATTAACAAATGAAAATGTATCCTTTGCATTATAGTTGTTAACTTCGTCAGAAGCATCTTTAAGAATGTTAGCAAGAAATTTGGATGTCATAAGTTACAGAATTTATAGAGCTTACAATAGGTGTAAGTGGTATACCTTCTTTATGTATTTTTGGTAAGCAGTAAAGTTTCGGACAAGATGCATTGTATATAGTCAGTTTTTTTACAATATCTTGATTTTTTTCCAAGTTATTCCTCATATTCCTCATATCTTCTTTAGATAGTTGTAAATATGTTAGAGGGTCATTCAGAAGTAAATCAGCTTTTTTAATATAGTCATCCTTGTTGAGAGCAATCAGTACAACTACCTTTATCAGACACCAAAATAAGCAATTCTGGATGGATTTAGTTTTATTATACATAATATTTAGGTAGGATGGTTTGTTATTTTTAGAATAATGCACAAAGTCTGTTACTATATTTGTGGCTTTGGCCCTAATAAGATCTTGTGATGTACTTGGGATATCATTGATAATATTTTCCATGTCAGCAAGAAAGAAATCTAGCCTTAAATCACTACGAACCGATGGTATTGCAAATTTTAATTTTGCAAAATTTGCAGAGATATCTTTTGGTATTACTAGATTGGATATATTGTTAAACCATGCGCTATTGCTCAAAGCCCTTCAAATTTTTATTTTTTAATACTAACTAAATAAAAAACTAAAACAAAAGAAGTAAACTTTAAAATAAAAAAATTATTAGGAAAAGAAAAAAGACTAATAATCTGTCACATTGGCAGTGAAGATGGGTTTGTTCCAGAAGGGTTGTGGGTGTTTGAATAAAAAAAAGTGAGGACTACCATGAAGAGATGGGCGGGAAATCTTTCAAAAATTGGTTCAAAAATGGACTGCCCCGATTAGAAGACAACTCCATCATCGTATTGAACAACGCGTCTTATCATTCCAGAAAATTGGAAAAAATTCCAACCACTGGTTCTAGAAATGCTGACATCCAAGCATGGTTGAAATAAAAAAATATAGGGTTTGGGGACTCCATATTAAAAGTGTAATTGCTGGCTATCGTTAAGGAACATAAGGGACAATATAATAAATATATCATTGATGAGATGACAAAAAGCCAAAACAAAGTAGTGTTATGCTGCCCCCATACCATTGTGAGCTTAATCCGATTGGGCTCATCTGGGCAGAAGTAAAAAATTATGTAGCAGGCAAAAACACTACTGTTAAATTTGCAGTTATGAAAAATATTTTTTATGATGCAATAAATAATATTAGTCCAACTACGTGGCAGAAATATGTGCAACACGTTCAACAAAAAGTTGAGTCCAAACTGTGGCAGTTGGACAATATAATAGAGAACCATATCGAACCCATAATAATAAATCCAGACGAAGACAGCAGCACATGTAGCTCCTCAGACTTTGAGTAATTTAAATGGTATGTTTTTATGCTTTGATAAATTTATAACAATGTTACTTTATTCAAAATATTCACTTTGTTATGTATCTCTCAGTTAATGAATATTTTATTTTGCACATTTTTCTTCAATGAAACATTAAATTTTGTTCACAATGATTAAATTTCAAGAAATTCTTAAACTAATAGTTTCAAAAGTAAATATTTTTTAAAACCATATGATATACCTCAGTACGACCCTGTTTGGCTTTCACGTGCGTTTGTTGACAATTGGGATTTTATAAAATGAATGTAGTTTAACTAAATAGCCATCGGTAGACCTAACACTAACACAATACAATCGACACGTTCGTGAATACGCCCAAATGCTCATGATGAATGATAAGTACGAAACAATGAAAAGAGAAGTTTGATTTATTTATGTTATTTACCACTTACATGAAAAAAACTTACAGAAAATGCTACTTAAATATAATATTTATTTGAGTCAAAAATGTTAAGTGGGACAGCATAAAATTACCAAAATAATTTGCATATAATTAAATCTAATCATAATAAGTACCAATTATCACATATGGACCAAAATGTTTTATAAAAGAATTTGCATATTATTTGATCTAGACATGATAAGTACCAATTATCAGATATGAACCAAAACTTTATTCTCTAGTTTTGTTTTCGGGTACATTATATAATATTTTAACAGGACCATACCAACCAAAATTTGAATAATAGGGACTTATCGATATTATACCAAGCCGTAGCACGTTTTCTAGCCATAATGGACATACCATAGTCAGATCAAACAAACATAGATCAAAAACAAAATGCAATGCAGGACTTAAAAAAATTTTCGCTATTTTGAGTTATCATTTCTCTCCTAAACACCCCAGATATGTGGTGTGATATTATTACTAGATATACTCAACATTAAGGTATTTTTACCATTTCCTAGCAAAGATAATATCTGATTCACGTGAAATAGATATTACACAAAAACATAAAAAGATTTTGCAATTATTATTAAAATATTTTATAGCTTTATATAAAGTGAAAGCAGCAAAATATAGGAAATTATTAACGTAAAAATAGTACATTAAACATTAAAAACCCATTAAACATTAATTCAATACCCTTGACACACAGTAAAAATGAATAGTATATTAGTTGCATATTAAAAATTAAAAAGCTGCTTAACTCAACATTTTAAATAATGACTAAAACTCTACAATGCGTTTTAGGTATATTGTAAAAATACTTATTTTAGGAAACCCTGAAACACAACACCCTTTCCCAACCCTACTAAATCACTAATGTTAATTACCTCATCAGTCTTTGAAAGCGAAGGAAAACAAACTACTTGAATTCGAGAACTCGAGATGACACTTCCAGAATCCGAAGGCAATAAAGATCAATTTGTTCCAAAAAGGGGTCACAACAATGACCAAGGCTATCAGTATAATATGTGAATGGGAAGATAAAAATGATTAGGATATCAAAATAATTAAGATATACAATGATGCAATCTTACCAAATATTAAATAGTTTACCAGGTTGTTCTTTGTTTCAACGATAACGCTCTACCATAGGAAACTATATCTAAGTAATGGATGTTGACATATGAATATGAACCCTCACAAAGCTTAGTTGCTAAAATAAAGGTGACATAATTTGTTCGTGATAAAAAATTATATATACATATATATATATATATATATATATATATATATATATATATATATATATATATATATATATATATATATATATATATATATATATATATATATTTAATTTGTTACAAAATGTGAGTGGTTTGTTTAAATCTAGTTAATTTACTTTACTTTTATATAAGTTCAACTGTCTTTATCAAAACGTTTAAGATATTTTTGATCTGTTACAATTCGGCTGTAGTACAAAGATCTTTAAATGTCTTTAAGTTTATACGTGTGTTTTATTTAATCTTACACACGGAATTGGCAGTGGCGTAACTATAGTGTGAGAGAACTAGGAAAATGCCACGGACCCCCAGCCCAAGAAGCTGCAAGCTCAGAAGTGACCTAAGATTCTTAGTAAAATTTTGGTTTAAAAGTATACATTTTATGTAAGTTCTTAAAATCAACTAAAGTTAGGCACAACCAAAACCATATACAAATTCAAATAAATAATTAGGATTTAGATACATTTTTTCGTTTAACGGTTGTTAAATAGAGTATGTTTCAACTGTAGTAGGGGACATTTTTAGGAACAGTAAAGCTTTACCAAACAAAGCAGTGGAGTTCCAAAAAATACTTATGATATAAATCAAATCGTTAAAGATAGATACACACAATTTATTAAACAATGATATTAGATTATATTTTTGGCAATATTGTACTAAATTTTAATACATACTATTATAATACATAACATACATTATATTGTCTGTATGTGAAACCATAGATACGTATTACAGATTACAGTACTAATAAATATTAATTACAAAGATTGTTTTAACTTTAAAACCTTTATTATTTATATTATTACTCACTTAAAAGTCACAAAGTTAAATAGAAGAATATACGAAATGATTGTAATAAAGTAAAAAAATAATACATATATACAGGACACTTTGGAAATCTTATATTCACATAGGTCACATAGGTACATCGTAATGTTAAATTATATTATTCACTTTCATAATCAGATGCACTGTCGTCGTCACTAGAATCATTTAAATCAATCCTTAATGGTGCAGTAATTACATCTATGCGACGTTTACTTTTCAAATACTCGTACTTATCTTCAACCTTGACAACATATTCAGACACTTTCTTCCAGTTGTCTACAGTTACTCTAGCAAATTCGTATTCCACCAACACTTCTACGTCTTCTAACTTAAAATAAACGTTTTGTTTTACAACTTTATTTTTTATTTGCACCCAAACCATTTCTATAGGATTCAAGTCTGGATTATATGGCGGTAGTTTTAAAGAAACATGTCCACATTCTTGCAGCACTTTGTCAAATTTATATTGAATATGATCTTGTTTGTGTCGTTTGATGATTTCATACAATTGCGGTTTTAACATTGACGTTACAAATGGTAAATTTTTTTCTGTCAACCAAGATATCATATCCACTTTTTTAGAACTACTGGTGGGTGCTTTATTAATTTTTACATTATGATATGACGCATTATCAGTAACAAAAATAGATCTAACAGGCAAATTGGAGATTTACTGTTCTTTCATCCCTTTTTTACTATTTTCTGAATTTATATCGTCATGATAATTTCCTGTCTTAGCTCCTGACTTAAAAATCAAAAGGGCATTCTGTATAAAACCCATCTCCCCACCACCATGTAGAATAACAAACCTACTTCCTTTTGAAATGTTTTTGAACAATCTTTTGCTACCGTAATCTGTCGAGCTACTTGGCGTAGTATGTCCTGCATGGGCATAGGTTTCATCGACACATAAAATTGACTTACCTCCGCTTCTATAATATTTAATTTTGTCCAAATATTTACTGCGTAGAGCACAAATATCATTCCATTCAATTAATAAACGTCGATTATCTTTCGTTTTCTTCCATTTAAATCCTAAATCTTTCACAATTCTGTAAAGAGCTCACACTTCCAGTCCACTCGTACACCTCTTCAAGCCTTTTTTGCAAAAGCTTCAATGATACACGACAACGTTCAGTCTCATGAAAACGATGAATGGTATTTCTAATGAACTGTTTATCATACTCCCTCAAGTCTGTCACGGTTGCTTTCCTTTTAGCAAGTGATGTAGCTGGAAATTTTAGTGTATTATTTGACTCTGCATTTGTTAACATACTCGCTTGTTGAATGATCCTTTCTACTGTACGTAAAGATACTCCAGTAGCTTCACTCACACCTTGTTTAATACTGGTTCGATTATCTTCAGGAAATAGTATTTGCATATATTTAAATACATTGTAAACAATTCCTTTGGATTTTGGTGTTAATCTGATTTGTTTACTTGTACTACACTTAACCATCTCCATTCTACAAAATAGTTTTAATACGCGTGGTAGCACCTTTCTTGTTGAGACTCGACATAATAAGACAAAATTACGGTCAAAAAACTGGTTTGAAATCCAGTGACTAGAAATTCTCAGAAATAATTCTTATCAGTTCTTTGTATGTCCTTAACGAGTCGTTAAGGAGTCATTAATAATGACTTTTAAATTACGGATTTAAGGTTACTGATACTGAATTAGACATTACCTTTTACCAAACTTTATAGAATATTAATTATTAAAGATGATATTATAACAAACAAAAAGTTTGGCATCTATAAAACAATCTGTATACAATCAAACTACATTTATTATTTAGGTGAGTAATAATTTTGCAATTAGTGCGAATTCAAATAATTTAATTCGTTTAATATTGCCACGCCACTGCATGGTCTGAGTATAGATAATATATTGTTTGTGCGATTAACTATTTCGTGAAATAATTCGCTGACGGTTTAGAGACGCATGGTGTTAGGGGAATCCCAGATGTATATTTTTTAAGTACAGAGGACTATAATACACATTATTCGTTCGATTATTGTGAAAATGGGTCATTTGTGTCTTTGATTTTTCGTAATTTAATTTTTAATGAACCTCTAAATAAAGGCACAGGTAAGTTGATTATGAATGTTAGATATGAACATATGTCTAGTTCTGGTAAATATCTGAGTGGGGCTGAAAAACGAAGGAAAAAATTATCTGAAGGAAAAAATTAAAAATTACATAAAATTTGTCAGTATTTTTCGAAAGATAAGTTTACTATAGAGAAAATAAGTGAACAGTGCTCTAAAAGTGAAGGATTGGACAGAACTAAACGTAACATTATGGCACATGTAGCACCCGTCGCCAGTGTATACAAAAAAAAAAACAGAACAAAACCACTAAATATCATCGTAAATCATATTTTTTTGGTGTGGATTTAGCACTTACCTATTTAGCCAGACAAGTGAGATCATATTTTAGTGTGAACAATATTGCATCTACCATATATTAATGATCAGTATAATTAAAAAAAATATTGTAAATAATCAAGTGAAACGGTTCGTGATCGAAAACGGACATTGTAAACTTAAGGGTCTTTTCTTGAAACAACAGTGATAAGTGATAATACATTTTTTATATAAAATATTACTATAATGTTTTAAAGTCTGATGTGAAACTTGAACTTACGTGGTTATTATATTCCTTAATACTTTAAAAGGCGTATTGTAAACCATGTTGTTTATATGAAACTCGGGCTTTTAAAAAATATAAAATATTTGGATGGAAGGGATCACGAGTGGAAACACATATTGCAAACGTCATAAAATGAAACAAAATATCAAAAATAAAAAATAAAAAATTGCGCTTACATGAAACAAACAGAGTCCATGATTAAGAAAGAAAAATATTTTTGGCGCCAAGTACTCTAGACTATTTCACAAGAAATCACAGAGGAAGATATAAATAAAGCACTAAAGAAATCCAAAAACAATAAAGCACCAGGACCAGGGAACATAAAAATGGAACTACTGAAATATGGAGGCGCAAGGATAGTATCCTTTATACGAATGTTGTTCAATAAAATCGAAGCAGGAGAGAAGATTCCCGATGAGTGGAATTTATCATACATGTCCTCCATTTTCAAAAAAGGTGACAAAAGGTCACGAAATAACTACAGAGGGATCAGTGTAATGCCTTCAATAGCAAGAATCTTTTCATCAGTTATAAAAGAAAAACTAGAACAACACATGGACCATTACAGCGAAGAACAAGCCGGATTCCGAAAAGCCAGATCATGTTTAGATAATATATTCATTATGAGACAGGTGATTGAAAAGAACAAAGAAAAAAACATTGAAACACATATGACCTTTATCGACTTAGAGAAAGCATACGATAGCGTGCCCAGGAAACAACTATGGGAAGCAATGAGAAGAATGCGCTTCTTCTTCATGTGCCTTGTCCGTTCCGAACGTTGGCAATCAACATGGCTATTCTGACTTTGTTTACGGCAGATCTGAATAGTTCAGCAGATGACAATCCGAACCATTGCCGCAAGTTTTGGAGCCACGAATGTCTTCTCCTCCCTGGACCCCTTCTGCTGTCTATTTTCCCTTGAACGATCAGTTATAGTACTCTATATTTATTATGTCTCATAACGTGACCCAAGTATTCCAACTTTCTTTTCTTTATACTTATTTCTACCTCTCTCTCTTTACCTATCCGGCGTAGTACCTCTTCGTTGGTCACGTGCTCAGTCCAGGATATACGTAATATACGTCGGTAAGCCCACATTTCGAAGGCCTCTACTTTTTTCATCAATGTTGCGGTCATTGTCCACGCCTCCATTCCATATAACAAAAACGGGAATAGAAGAATGCATAGAAGAATGCGCGTTAGAGAGAAATGGGTGAATATAACACAAAGACTGTATAAAGAAACACAAGTGCAAATAAAGTTAGGTAATGAAATAACAAAAACAATCACAGCAACAAAAGGCCTCAAACAGGGAAGTGGTCTCTCACCTACACTTTTCAACATATATATAGATCAAGCTTTGAAAATATGGTATAGAAAATGCGGAAAATGGGCATACCAGTACAAGAGACTATATTACATTCACTACTTTTCGCAGATGATCAAGTCATTTTTGCACAAGACAGGGAGGATATGGAATATATGATAAGGAAATTAAAGGAAGAGTATGAACTTGGGGACTCGAGATAAATACGTGCAAGACCGAATACTTATGTATTGGACCCGAGGTTGCAGATTTGAACTTAAGTTTAGAAGAAGAGACTATTAAGAGTTGTAAGGCTTTTAAGTATTTAGGGTCAATGATTAGCCGAGATGGTACTTGTATGAAAGATATAGAAATGAAAATAGCACGGGGGAAAACAAGCCACAAGAGCACTTCATGAAGTGATATGGAACAACACTCTAACCAAAGAAAACAAAAAGAGGATCTTTCAAAGCATAGTGATGAATATTACCCTATATGGAGCGGAAGTATGGCCAATAACAACAACAATACGAAATAAAATAAGAACACTTGAACTGGACTTTATAAGAAGATGTCTACAAATCACAAGAGCGGATAGAATAAGAATGGAGGAAATATGGAACAGAATGGAAGTAAAATGCTCAATTACAAAAAAGTTGGAAACAGAGCCCTGCAGTGGTACGGGCATGTAAAAAGAATGCCAGAGCACAGGTGGCCGAAAAGAATATTAAACTGGGACCCACCGGGAAGAAGACGGAGAGGAAGACCTGCTACAAGATGGAAAACATACGTCGGAAATGCTATGATAGATAGAGACCTCAGAGAAGGTGACTGGGAGAATAGAGTGCTGTGGAGGACGAAAACGGCGAACTCATAATGAGAAAAGCCGAAGAAGAAGAAGAAGAAGACTCTAATGCCTTATCACTTGAAAATTTAAAAGTATCAGAAAAGGGTCATTTCAAATGTAAGTTACATAATTCTTACTCTGAGAAACATGCTGAAGAAAATAGAACTTCACAAGGTTCAGTACTTAGTCGTTTGTTCTTTCTACTAGCAACAATAAACTCCTAAAAACTCGACTAGGCGCAGACAATCTGGTTGTGTACATCAAAAGTAAAAACAATAAATCAATGATAGATACATTGCAATTAACGCTAAACCAATTAGAAGAATGGTCAGTCAGTACAGTTTTCGCAGTATTTTTTTTTGGCAATTTTATTAAAAACTTCGGCAGACTTTACCAAAAAACCTCTCCACATCTCCACAAATCTACCAACAATATATTTGTATAATTTTGGTATTTAAACCATTCACAAAATTTCTGAATATGTGGTTTGGTCAAAAACTGTTATGACAGCAGCATATAAAACACAAACTGTATCCGAATGCCATAAATGACTAAACTTATTGAAAAAACTGGCTAATAGAAATTGGGGATTAGATCAAACAATCCTACTGAGAGTATATAGAATATTAATAAGGTCTAAAATATATTACCGGGCAATTGCATACGCGTCAGCCTCAACAACAACACTAAAAAGCTTTGAAATTATTTATAATCATGGCATTAGAATTGCTCTTGGAACATTCTGGACAACTTCCATTGAAAGCTTACTAAGTAAAGCCGGCGAGTTACCCCTAATTTACCGAAGAATGTATCTCACTTAACTTCTATTGTGTCAGGTTCAAGTAAACCTTGGTAACAATACCTTTAACGTTAAATGTATAAACTACTTTAATAATAGACCACACACAAAAACATTACTATGAAGGAATTCTAAAGTACTGTTAAGAATCAAATATTCAATTTCCAAAAGTTTTCCAGTAAACTCTGACAGTAAAATTAAATTAAACTCTTCAGTAAAATTGTAGCCAAAACGAGCCTGAAAACATATCGCCTTAAAGATAATAATTGCTTTCTCTAAATAACTGAGACAATCCGGTTTAGAGACTAATCAGCAAATAAATTAGTTTTTAAACGTATAGCAGGTTTTATTAAAAGTCTACATATTTTCTAATAAAACTTAGGTGTAAGTTGTAGATAAACGATCTTTATGGTCGCACGACGCGAAAGTTTGATCAGGTCAAACAACTCTTTTAACTTTCCGCTACCGGAGGGGGGTACAGATTGTGCCCCAAATTCGATTTTTCATGAATAATTTTTAAAAATGTTGGAATTTTGTTTAACTGTTCTAGTTACTTCTTCATTGGGATGTGTAAAAGCATATCAGTTCTGTGGATGACTTAGTGCTAACATACCGTTTTAGTTTATCCATTTATGATTACACGATTTACCGATATGTCGAAAAAAATAAAGTTAGACCTTCGGAAAGAACAGGATCGTGAAACTGCAGTGCAGCGGTTATAGGAAAGTGATGATGATTATCTTTCTGAAAGAGATAGTTTATCGGATGATTCAGAATTAGATGATAATTTAGAAGTAGCGGAATATGAGCCTAAAATTCTGCAGGTAATTTTTATTTTTGTTTTATGTATGATATTTCTATCTTGAGTGTATTATATTTTAGCCATCTGAGAGCGACAGTAATGATTCTGATAAACCAGTTTTGGGGGCAGTAGATTCCACATTCCACGTCCGTGTGGATGTTGTCTGTCGCCCATCGGAAGCATCCCCAGGTGGTGGATAGGGGAACGCCCTAACCAGTCCTTGGACTGGCGGGTAGGTGGGCAATAAAATACCACCCGTAAACCAAAACAGACTGGCATGGCAACCCAACAGAGTCCCTGGCCCTCCAGGTTGGGGGTTAGGCTAGAGGCTAACAACCTCTTCCTGTAAAAATCATATGTTACGGAACCTCAAGGACTATTAGCCGGACGGAACTTACGACGACGACACTGCAAACGAAAAATGGAATTAAGATTAGGAACATGGAACACCCGAACCCTGTACCAAGCTGGAGCACTCGCATCTCTACTAGACATAGTGAACATGTACAGAGTAGATGTTTTGGCACTGCAGGAAATGCGATGAACGGGAACAGGCATTCTTGATAAAAGAACCCACTCCATATATTACAGCTGCAATGAAAACCAACACCTAGATGGAGTGGGATTTATAGTAAACCAAAGAACAAAAGGCCTAGTTATTGATTTTAAAGCCTACAGTCAAAGAATGTGCTATTTACGCTTAAAAGTTAAATTCTTTAATTACAGTTTAATTAATGCACATGCCCCGACCGACGACAAACTAGAAGACATTAAAGAACAGTTTTTCGAAGACCTAGAACAAGCCTACAGAAGATGCCCCAGAAATTAAACATTAAAAGACATTAAAATAGTGCTAGGTGACATGAATGCAAGAATAGGACGAGAGCATGTTTTTATGCCGACTGTAGGAAGGCATAGCCTACACAACGTCAGTAGCGATAATGGATTACGACTGATAAACTTAGCAGCAGCACTGAACATGACCGTCGCTAGCACCTATTTTGAACACAAAAATATACACAAGGTAACCTGGACCTCCCCTGATTTAAGAACAACTAGTCAGATTGATCACATCTTAATAGATTCAAGACACGGAACGGACATAATAAACTGCAGAAGTTATAGAGGCGCAAACATAGACTCAGACCATTGTTTGATCTCAACACTAAGGGCTAGAATTTCAAACTCCAACAAAGAAAAAGAAATAAATAGAAAGAAATGGAATGTACAGAAGCTGAGAGATGCAACTGTTGCAAAACAGTACTGGGAAAATGTTACCAATAGGTTAAGGAATCAAAGTCTAGGCGAAGAAGACCAGAGAGATATAGACTCATTCTGGAACAGGATAAGGGAAGATATTGAGTCAGCAGCACAAGATGAAATAGGAACAGAAACTTGTACCCGAAAAAATCACTGGTTTGACGATGAATGCAAAGACGCAACACAGAAAAAAAAAATGAAGCCTATGCAAAAATGCTTACCCGCCGCCGAACTAGAACAAGTATAGAGAATTACCAGACAAAGAGAAGAGAAGAAAAGAAAATACACAGAATGAAGAAACGAAACCACTTAAAAAAGGAACTTCAATATATAGAAAACCTCAACAGAGAGAAATAATTCAGAACATTCTATAAGAAAGTTAACATCAACAGAAAAGAATTTAAGGCAAACACAAATCAATGTAGAAGTTTAAATGGCGATCTCTTAATAAAAAGAACAGACGTACTAAACCGATGGACGGAATATTTTAACCAGATACTTAATATAGAGGAAGAAGAAGAAAACCCGGAAGACGAAAGCTGTGAGGTAAGCGGAGCAGATGAGAGGGAGGAGGATCCACCAATGATCCTGGAAGTTAAAGACGCTGTAAACAAACTAGCCAGAAACAAATCACCCGGAATAGATAATCTCCCAGCGGAATTATATAAAGAAGGTGGCCACGATATCATAATAGGGCCACTTGGGACACTTGATTACTGCGGGTGCACTAAAAGCCAATAGGGAACCAGTGCACTTTTTGTGGTGTCGAAACCCTTTGTACAGTCGATCAATTTTTCCGGCTGCCATGTCACGCGACCGATTTCTAGATTTAATTTCACTTATGCGATTCGATGATTTGAACACTAGAGAAGAACGTAGAAGTTCTGACAAACTAGCAGCTTTTAGGGAAGTGTTTACAAAGTTTTTAGAACACTGTAAAGATAGTTTTAAGTGCCACTCTCATCTAACTGTTGATGAACAACTTGTAAGTTTTAGAGGTAAGTGTCCATTTAGAGTCTACATTAAATCAAAACCAGCTAAGTATGGCATCAAAATATGGGCTCTAGTTGATGCAACAATCACCTATGTGGCTAACCTTCAGATTTATACTGGAAAAGATGGTAACAAACCAGAAAAAGACCAGGGCCAAAAGAGTAGTACTTGATTTGGTCTCATTTCTAAAAACTGGTTATGGCATCACTACTGATAATTTCTTTACCAGTGTTCCCTTGGCAAAACAACTCCTAGATCGACAAATAACATTATGTGGAACACTTCGAAAAAACAAGCAGGATATCCCTCTAGCCCTACTACCCAATATTTCTAGACAAGAAAAGTCCTCAGTTTTTGCCTTCACTGAGAAAATAACACTGGCGTCTTACGTTCCTAAAAAGAATAAGGCAGTAATTTTATTGAGTACAGAACATAACGACGATAAAATTAGCGGAGAAGAGACGGACTATAAGCCAGACATAATCTTGCATTACAATTCTACAAAAGGTGCCGTAGATACTATGGATAAGATGGTAAATAAATATTCTTGTAAAAGAGCCTCTAAGAGATGGCCATTTGTTTTGTTTCAAAATCTTCTAGACATTGCAGGTCTGAATGCATACGTACTGTGGACGACAAAGAATTCCATTCGTGCGTATGAAGCTTTTCACAGACGCAGAGAATTTTTACTAAACCTGGGTCAAGAACTTATAAAGCCCCATGTCGATAGGCGACTACAAAGTCCACAAAAATTCCATAAGCGAATTATAAACGCGATGTACGAATTATGCCCACCGCCACCAAGAGAGAATCGCGAAAACGATGCAACCATCTTGAAATCCTCAGGGCGATGTTTACTTTGCCCACGCAAGAAGGACCGCAAAAGCAGAAAAATGTGCAATTCTTGTAAATTCTTTGTTTGTGCTGAACATCAAACAACCACAACAATTCAAACAATAATATGTACAAAATGTAAAGCTAATCAAAAAAACGATAATTTATTTTTTCAAGAAACCATATATTTTTTTATTGTTACTTATATTCAATAAAAAATACTTGGTTTTAACTAAAATTATTGCAAAAGGTAAAAGAAATAATAAATTAGACTTACTCACAATCAATTTAATTTAACTAATCAGACGACCGGTTTCGCTTTCTACAATATGCAAAGCATCTTCAGGTCACGATACAAAGCTTAATTAAATGCTGAAAATAATAAACCCATATTAGGGTGTTGTCTAATAAAGATAAAATAAAGATAGATGATATAAATTATATAAATTAAAGTAATTATGCCAATATTACATGTCTGTGGTTTTTCAAAATGAATAAGATGTTTAAGCAGACAAGGTAAGACCCACAAATTGGTAAAATAGTATATTAAACTGTAATGGATTAATAAATAAACAAATAAATAAAACATTACTTACATGCCGGTACTCTATTAATTGATGGTTGAAAGAACATGGTTCAAACTATCTTGTATCGTTGATTGGAGTACTCAAGTCAACTATTGTAATTGTTTAACAGTAAACAGGGAAGTTCTTGAGGAGACAGATTTTATCCAATGAAGTAGAGATAGGTGAAATGTAATTGTTTGTTTGATGAAAGTAATGTTCTATACCATTAAGTTCTTTAAAGTTATTTATATTTATTCTGGAGATATATTTATGAAATGTGTGTTATTTATTGAGATTTTTATTTTTGTTTTGGAAGGTGACAGTTGTAAGACAATGAATAAGAATAGATGTACAAATTGTGTGGGTGTGCAATTAGATTAGCTTGTAATTATCAAATTTCTTTGATAGAGTTATCTTGTAATATGTGGCAAATGGATGTAAAGTTCACTATATAAAGTTAAAAATTAAAATTGAGACACTTTAAAACACACAGAAAACACACAAAAAACACTTAAAAACGGGGGGACGAAACAGACATTAAATTTAAAAAAGGGGGAGGATTTGGAAGAACTTCATCTCTTACTTTGAGACAATGAGTTTTTTATGTTATATATATATATCAGATTTTAGAGGTAAACTTGACAAATGTAGGTTAAAGTGTGACAGTTCTTCTTCTATTTTAAATGCTGTAAGTTAAGCTGTAAGTTATCTAGTTTTATGAAATAAGCTGAAACATTGATATTTAATTATTTAAAGTTTGTTAAAGTATGCCAATATTAACACATCAAATAACTTTGATATCTAAAATTAAAATTAAAAAAATTTTTATACATTTATTAATATCAGCTTATTTTATAAAACTAGATAACTTACAGCTTAACTTACAGCATTTAAAATAGAAGAAGAACTGTCACACTTTAACCTACATTTGTCAAGTTTACCTCTAAAATCTGATATATATATATGTATATATATATATATATATATATATATATATATATATATATATATATATATATATATATATAACATAAAAAACTCATTGTCTCAAAGTAAGAGATGTAGTTCTTCCAAATCCTCCCCCTTTTTTAAATTTAATGTCTGTTTCGTCCCCCCGTTTTTAAGTGTTTTTTGTGTGTTTTCTGTGTGTTTTAAAGTGTCTCAATTTTAATTTTTAACTTTATATAGTGAACTTTACATCCATTTGCCACATATTACAAGATAACTATATCAAAGAAATTTGATAATTACAAGCTAATCTAATTGCACACCCACACAATTTGTACATCTATTCTTATTCATTGTCTTACAACTGTCACCTTCCAAACCAAAAATAAAAATCTTAATAAATAACACACATTTCATAAATATATCTCCAGAATAAATATAAATAACTTTAAAGAACTTAATGGTATAGAACATTACTTTCATCAAACAAACAATTACATTTCACCTATCTCTACTTCATTGGATAAAATCTGTCTCCTCAAGAACTTCCCTGTTTACTGTTAAACAATTACAATAGTTGATTTGAGTTCTCCAATCAATAATACAAGATAGTTTGAACCATGTTCTTTCAACCATCAATTAATAGAGTACCGGCATGTAAGTAATGTTTTATTTATTTGTTTATTTATTAATTCATTACAGTTTAATAGACTATTTTACCAATTTGTGGGTCTTACCTTGTCTGCTTAAACATCTTATTCATTTTGAAAAACCACAGACATGTAATATTGGCATCATAATTACTGTAATTTATATAATTTATATCATCTATCTTTATTTTATCTTTATTAGACAACACCCTAATATGGGTTTATTATTTTCAGCATTTAATTAAACTTTGTATCGTGACCTGAAGATGCTTTGCATATTGTAGAAAGCGAAACCGGTCGTCTGATTAGTTAAATTAAATTGATTGTGAATAAGTCTAATTTATTATTTCTTTTACCTTTTGAAATGGACTCAACACAAGCAACACATTCATGATTTAAAATTATTGCATTATGTTAATATTTAATCTATAAAAATGCATGGGATACATAATGTACCCCCTTCGTCGACTACAAAACAACTTGACCCTTTGGTAGCGAAAGGTTAAAATCTATGACGAGCACTAAAAATTCAACTGATACTTGGGGACAGAAAATAAATCTCATAAATAGTATTAAGACAGTATAAGTATAAAAAGGAATATTATGAATCGAAAAAAGAATAAAAACGAAAAACTAAGAAAAATAACGATTTTACTTGCTAAGATAAAAAATGCAAAATTATTTTGCATCTCTTTCTACCTGCAAAAATATCAGGATATTAAATATTAAAAATAATTTTTTAAACAAGTAACAAACGACGGAAGGCCACTTTTGAGATATTAAATTATATTTTCAGACAGAATGACATGGAGCACTCTCCTTACTGAAATTACACTCTGACGAAGGAATTTCTATTTCTTTCTTAGAGAAACTTGGTACTTATAAAACTTCTCGAGACTTAATTCCCAGAAGAGTAAAAACGTATGTTCGATTTCCGGGGAAACGTGTAAATCTGGCTCTCTGAGGTCACTTTTGTGAAGTATGATCCGATATTCGGAATGTATATACGAAACAGATGTATTTTTATTATTTTTATAAGAATGCTGGTTCTAATTGACAAGAACGTATCGAAAATATAACATAATAAAATTTATCTCTACATTATAACTTATATTCTTTTCCTATATTCATGCCAAAAATTAAACCTTACTAAACTATTTTTTGCAAATAAACATTTACAAACTGTTTATAAGAAACAAAAACCATGCATAAAAGCTTATGCTATAAAGGAAAATCCTAGCAAATATTAAATCTTATAATGAGCTTACAGAGACAGAAAACATGTCTTACGGACAAGAACTTATTGAGTATCTCCGACACACGTGCTTTTATTTATAATATTTTATGCAATAATCGAAAATAACCATAATATCGTAATATCGTCATAGTTAAATATATAAAAAGAAATTATTTGATCCGACCCTGGCTGGTATGTAACAGCGATCTAAAATTGTTGATTTAAACGCCCCTGGCTGATAGATGACCAGCGACCTGAAGTTTGTTTACCCAAGTGTTTTTACCGGATCATTTGGAAACCAATATTAACTGCTTAAACATAAAAATATGGAGCACCCTTAAAATTGGTACGTGGAATGTTCGAGGATTGCTGGAACCCGGAAAATTGGATGTAGTGGAAAACGAGATACACAATTATGCCATTGTAGGTCTATCTGAAACCCACTGGAAGGATAAAGGACATTATACATCAAAAAATGGCAATGATATTTATTTCTCCGGCAATGATAAAGAATCTCGGAATGGCGTAGCAGTGATAGTAAATAATGCCATTAAAACCTCCGTAAAAGAATACATAACCGTCAGCGATCGGATAATTGTTGTCAGAATGAATGCCAGTCCAGTTAATCTTAATGTAGTACAAATATATGCCCCAACAAGCGAAGCTCACGATGAAGAGATCGAAACATTTTATAGTACGTTGGAGCAGACGCTTAGGAAGCTTCCAAATAGAGAAATCACAGCAGTCGTAGGCGATTTCAACGCTAAAATTGGTGTAACTACAGAAGATCATTACTTGCGAGAGACCGTTGGATTATATGGACTTGGCCAAAGAAATGACAGAGGAGAACGCTTGCTACACTTTTGTATAGACAACAACCTGTTTGTTACTAATACAGGCTTTCAACATCACCCAAGACGACTATACACTTGGATATCACCAGGAAATAGATACAGAAATCAGATAGATTTTATACTGGTAAAAACCCGTGGGAGGAGCGCTGTTAAGGATGTTAAGTCCTATCCAGGAAAAGATTGTAATAGCGACCATCAATTTTTATCAGCTGAATTCCGCATGAAGTTAAGAAACAGTCCAAAAACAGGAAATAAAACAACTAAATGGCATCTAAGATATAACGATCCGTACAAAAAAGCCGCAACGCAAAAGCTATGTGGCCTCAAACAATCATTAAGTCCAGAAGAGTCCTCAAATAGCATATGGACAAAAACAAAATCCATATTGCATAATGCTGCGAAAAACATTAAGAGTGATAGAGAAGAAAGAAGGAAACAATGAATAACAGACTCCACGTGGACTAAAATACAGGAGAGGAAGTGCTTAAAAGCCACAGGACTGAACAGTGAAAGTGATAAAGAGGCCTATAAAGCGCTGAACGGTCAAATAAAACGACTCTGCAAAAAGGACAAGAACACACACTTGAACAAAATCTGCATGGAAATAGAAGGGCATAAAACCAAAACTGAGACCAGAGACATGTTTAAAAAAATAAAGCAGATAACACGTTCCTTTAAACCAAACTACCTTGCTATCAAAGATGATAACGGAACTCTTCTCACTTCTAAAAAAGATATTTTACACAGATGGAAAGGATACTGTGGACGACTGATGATGGAGGAAAGCACAGACACCCCATCACAACAGGAAGATGCCAGTTTCGCGACGGAACCTGACGTACTCAAAAGTGAAGTTAAAGCAGCAATTATGAGGCAAAAAAGTCAGAAAGCTGCCGGTACAGATAACATACCTATTGAAATGATTTGGGCCCTAGATGACGTGGAGTGGATATATTACATCAAATTTGTCAAAGAGTGTGGGAGACAGGTAAATGGCCTGAGGACTGGACACAATCACTATATATTCTCATACATAAAAAGGGAGCGAAAGATTTATGTAGCAACTATCGCACAATTGCTCTAATTGCGCATTGCAGTAAGATACTCTTACACATAATTCTCGAGAGGATGAAGCCCTTTTTACTACCTAACATTGCGGAGGAACAAGCAGGTTTTGTCCCCGGACGTGGTACTAGAGAACAAATTTTAAACGTACGGCAGATTGTAGAAAAATCCAGAGAATTTAACATCAAAACATATTTGTGCTTCATAGATTATAGTAAAGCTTTCGATTTGGTCAACTGGAGTAAAATGTGGCAGGTTTTGTCTGAAATGGGAGTCCCCAATCATCTGATACTGCTAATTAAAAGCATGTACAATAACAATTATGCCAGAGTTAGAATAAATGGGAAACTAACCGATAGTTTCAGGGTCACAAAGGGCGTGAGACAAGGCTGCATACTAAGCCCAATTGTATTTAACATCTATGTTGAATGGATAATGCGGAAAGCTACTGAGGACTGGAACGGTGGCATCACCATTGGCGGGAAGAAGATTTGCAACTTGAGATATGCAGATGATACTACTATCCTCGCTAGTTCTGAAGCTGAATTGATTCACCTGCTACAACGGATAGAAGACGTAAGCTTAACGATGGGCCTTAAAATAAACAGAGATAAAACGAGAATCATGATAATTGACAGAGCTAACAACAATCAAAATCATCTGGTCATGATAAACAATATCGCTGTTGTAGATAAATTTGTGTACCTGGGCTCATTAATAACCAACAAAGGAGGCTGTACTGAAGAAATAAAGCGGCGGTCAGCAATCGCAAAAAGCGCTATGGCAAAATTAACAAAAATTTGGAAAAGCCATGAAATAACTACCGATACAAAAATGAGACTAGTAAGAAGTCTAGTTTTTCCAGTTTTTACTTATGCATCGGAATGCTGGACCCTTACTGAGAAAGACAAAAAGAACATAGATGTATTTGAGATATACTGCTGGAGACGAATGCTGAGAATACCATGGGTGGCCCGAAGAACAAATGAATCCATACTGGACCAGCTAAACATAAAGAAAAGACTAAGAACACAAATATCAGAACAAATAATAAGCTATTTTGGACATGTCCTTCGAAGAAATGGTCTTGAAAAACTTACCATCCAGGGAAAAGTAGAAGGCAAAAGTAATAGAGGTAGATCTCCCACACGATACACGGACCATATTGTTGCTACCATTGGCGCTCCATTGTCAGAATGTGCTAGAATGGCAGAAGATAGAAAAACGTGGAGGAACATTGGGAAATTTAGCTAATAGCTTTATGATATTACGATACCTGCATCAGGTTAACGACTAAGAAGAAGAAGAAGATTAACTGCTTAACTATCGAGTTAGATCTGAGTTAATTGCGTTATAATTTAAATAAGTTCCCAAAAAAAAAATTGAAGTCTTAACGCTTTAAGGTATATTATCGAATCCAAAGCGTAGTTAAAGAGAGATCCGATTAGCTGCGGGTAAAATCTGGTACGAAACGAAAAAATAAGATTTTGACGGTATGTGTAGAGTCGAAAATGAGGAGAACAATTTACTGTTTGAATGAAGAAACATCGTTTCGGCTAGATTTTTGAAAACAGGTAGTTTCGCTTAATTCTGCTTAATAATTCGGATTTTTATCAATCAGTTGTTGGTGTGTTGACATTTTACATTAAAATAATAAATTCCTAATTAAAAGCTAATTTCTTGCAGAAATAAAAATGAAATATTTAACTGAGACCCACCGAATTGAGATTTTAATGATGATCAAGTAAGTTGAAGTAGCGAACTTATTTAATCAGAGGTATCGTCAGTTGCCTAATATTACACAAAGTACGGTGTCTAAAATTTATGCACGATTCAGAGAACTTGGACATGTCAAACCATTAAAAAGAAAACCGAACATTGAAGATGAGGTAAAAGTGGATATTTTGTTAAGTGTCGCAAAGAATCCAACGACAAGTTCACGTCAAATTGCACGTCAAAATAATGTGAGTCATCCAACTGTCATAAGGTGTCTCCATGAAGAAAAACTTCATCCATATTAATTAACTTTTGTGCAGGAGCTAACAGAAGACGATCCAGATCGTAGAATGGATTTCTGCGAAAGAATGATGGATAAAATTAACACAAATGAAATAGCTCTTGGCACAATTCTTTTTTCTGATGAATCAATATTTACATTAAACGGAGAGGTAAACCGACAAAACTGTAGATATTGGTAAGCGAAGAATCCTCATTGGATGCGTGAGACACACACTCAGTATCCTCAAAAGCTGAATGTTTGGGCAGGTATAAGAGGCGATCATATTATTGGTCCTATATTTGTGATTTGTGATGTCCTATATTTGTAATGGTGAGAAATTACTTGAATGAAATATTCTTCAATAAATGGACTGAACGAAGGGGTACTATTGAGTGGCCAGCTGGCTGGCCAGCTAGGTCGCCAGATCTTACGGCTTTGGATTTTTTTCTATGGGGTTATCTTAAGAACAAAGCATATGCAACACGACCAACTAGCATTGAAGACCTCAAAGAAAAGAAAACTACAGAAATACAGAATATTTGACCTCAAACTTTAAACAAAGTTCAAGACGAATTTTATAGGAGACTGTGTTATTGCCAACAAGGTGGAGAACATTTTGAGCATTTATTTTAATGTAATCCAATCGATGCTTTGGCTCTCAATCAGAATTTTACCGCTGACTACAAGGTTGGTCATAAATTTTGTTTTTGAGGTGTTAATTTTAAGACCAATTGTTTTTGACACTTTATAGAGCGTGTGCAGCATTTTTATAGCTTTATCAACTCTATCAGATATTAAAATAATGTCATCGCCAAATTTTAGGTCTTATATTAATAGCTTACAAATATCTAGGGCATGAAATTCGCTTAGGCCGAGATAATCAGACAACTAAAATACAAAGAAGGATAGTTCTCACATGGGCTGCCTTTGGTAGATTGAATCTACCAAAGTCTATTAGACTATTAGTCTATTAGAGAAAGTCTATTATCCCAGTTTGTTTAAGAAGAAAGGTTTTTAACCAGTGCGTTTTACCGGTTCTTACATATGGTGCAGAACCACTGAGTTTGACAAAAAGAACAATAGATCAAATAAGAGTTACACAACGCGCTATGGAAAGATCAATATTAGGTACCATCAGAGATAAAGTACCAAACCTAGAAATAAGAAGAAGAACAGGAGTCACAGATGCAGTTGAAAAAATAGCCATGGCTAAATGGGCTTGGGCCGGACATGTTGCCAGATTAACGGATGATAGATGGACCAGAAAGATTCTGGAATGACGATCAAGGCAAAAGGCATATCGAAGCAGAGGACGACCACCGACTAGATGAACGGATGATATCAAGCGCATCACCACAAACTGAATGCAAGAGGTTCAAGATAGAAATATGTAGAAAATTTTACGGGAGTCCTACGTTCAGCAGTGGACAAATAAAGGCTAATTGATGATGATGAATCCAATCAATTACCTCGGGTATTCTATGAATTAATTGTCTTGAAGAAAATTATACTTAATTTCAAAATTTCACCTTGTATTATTCATAATAGACCCTACATGATATAGTTCGTTAAGATCAGGTTGTTAAGGAGCTTTTAACAACATAAAATATACAGGGTGTTTCATTTAAAATACAGATTATGGACTATACCAGACTTGCTTGGATCACCCTGTAAATTCAAATTAATGTTTAAAAAGCGCACATTTAAATTTAAAAGTTAAGGTACCTTAACGTTTTTTATTATTTTCTAAAATAAGGACATAAACAATTTTATTCCCTAAGTGGTTTCCACACTGTATATCGTCATATCCCGGCGAAAAGTCACTAACTGACATTTTGTGAAAAAACTCATTAACTTTGCCGATCACATAAAATTCATCATATCTTTCTATTATAAAAGTCACTACTTGCTAAATGTGGTTCTAAATGGCTATTTTTGTGTGTTAAAAAATCACTAACCCGTTAATACGGAAAATATTAAGCAGCCAAAAATACCTAAGTGACTTAGTAACTTTTTACATACGAACAAATTGTAGAGATATGCGTTAAAACTCATTAATGGCACTTAGTGACTTCTTCCAGAATAATAAATCACTGGTGTGTTTGATTTTACACTTCTATTTCTCAGTTATTGATATGCAGTTAGTGAGTGAACACGTATTATTTCACTTAGTTTCAAAAACAATAAGTAATAAATACTTATTTGTAGGATGAATCAGAAGACGACTCCGTTAAAGATAAGGACTGGGTTTAAACATATCTCAGAAAGTAGTAATGAGTCTATGCAGTATGAAGAATTAACTAATATAAAAGAAACAAGCGACATAAATAATTCTGTTGGGAATAATGATAAAAATACACCTCTAAAGAAAGTGTCTTCTCGATGTATAAAATCTGATCCCTCTAAATGTTTAAAAAATATTGAGAAGAAAAATAAGTTTGTTTGTCCTATAAAACAAAAAAAGGTATAAAGCCAGCAAAGATTCCACAACTAGCAAACTGTTAAGCTTGTAAACTTAAATGTGGTCAAAATTTTTCGGAAGTGGATAGGATCAGCATTTGTAAAAAGTACTGGTCTCTTTCTAATTATAAAAGACAGAAAGATTTCATTTTAAAAATGGTTCAAACAAAAGAACCGGCGACACCTTTGGCAAATGTTTCAATTAATAAAAAGAGAAAGTGCAGCATAGCATACTTTCTTATAAGCAATGACAAGAAAGATCAAGTCTGTCAGAATTTCTTTCAAAAAACTTTTAATATTAGTAACGGTCCTATTAATAAAGCCTTTAAGGGTTCTAACGATGGTGTTTTTACGGCAGAAGATAGACGAGGTAAAAAATCTCCTCATAATAAAATTAAACCAGAAGATGTGGCTTTTGTGAAACAACACATCGAGATGTTTCCTACAATAGAGTCTCATTATTGTAGGAAAACTACTCACAGATGTTACTTAGATGAAAAATTGTCTATTAGAAAAATGTTTCCATTGTATACCGTCCATTGTAACGAGAATAATCGAGTTCCGATGAGTCATTCAAAGTACAGAAAAATTTTTTGCGAGTGTTACAATTTATCATTTTTCGTGCCAAAAAAGGATCAATGCACCCTCTGTAATAAATTTAGGGATGCAAAACGAATAGATTCTGTAACACCTGAATTAGAACAAAAATACAACGCCCACTTAGAAAGAAAAAAGCAAGCCACAATTGCTAAAGAAGAAGATAAGATCAGATCTGAAAATGACCCCACATTTATGTCTGCAACGTTTGACTTACAGAGTGTTCTTCAAATACCGTCTGGTGAAGAGTCTCTGTTATATTACTGTCGTAAACTTTGCCTTTATAATTTCACTGTTTACGAGTCACGGTTTTCAAATGAAGCATATTGCATGCTGTGGTCTGAGGTGGATGGTAGAAGAGGCAGCAATGAAATTGGTACAGCTTTAATGCAGTGGATTAATGGACTTCCAAAGAATATTAAAGAGATTTCATTGTTTTCATACACTTGTGGGGTCAAAATCGCAATCAGCACATCTCTGCGCTTCTGCTCTCAAACCCAAACTACTCCTATTGAAATCATAGAGCAGAAATCCTAGAATCCGGACATTCTTTCATGGAAGTTGGCAGCATGCATAGTGTCATTGAAAGGGAAAAAAGGCATGTGTCTGTTAATTCTGTTATAGAGGGAATGAACATAATGAAAAGAGCCAGATCAAACAGAAACAGAAGCTCCGCTAATCCCTACCATGTTAAACAGCTGCATTTTTCCGATATGTTGGATCTTAAAGATCTCTCAATACACACAATTAAAAATCGTCTGAAAGATGAGAATGGTAACACAGTCAGATGGCTTGAAATCAAATCTTTACGATATGAAAAATCAAATCAAGACATAATAAAATTTCGGTACAGTTACACAGAGCCCTATATTGAACTGAACGTACGCGGAAGAGGTCGGAAAAATTGTGCGAATGAAATAAAAAGAGCTTATAATCAACTACTGCCTATTAGTAACAAAAAAGGTGGATTTAATGAAGTTATGTAAAAAAGAAATTATACCAGAGGAACTGCATGGATGGTATGCATCTCTACCAACAGCCAATAATATACCAGATACAATAACCGAGCCAGCCGTTGAGGAAGACGAAGAAGAGCAACTTTTTTAATATTCTTTTTTATTATAACTTATTACGATGTATTATGTAATAAATATAATAATATGTAATAATTATATTATACGTAATAAATAATTATTACTAAAACTCATTATTGTTGTTTATGCAAAAAATCACTAACTGATACTTTTGCACAAAATACATAGTAAAGTATCTTCAAAGTATTAGTAACTTCAGATTAATAAATCTAAGAGCAGTAAATACACATTAAAAAAGTTTGTTATACAAAATTTTAAAAACCTGATGTATAGTGAAGATTTTATCTTTAACTTCAAATATCTCCATAACATCAAAATGTTAGTTAGTGACTTCTCGCTGGGATATGACGATATATATATATATATATATATATATATATATATATATATATATATATATATATATATGTACATAATTATTTGGCATATTTTGATTTATTATTAAAAGTTATGTCTTGTTTTTTTGCCGTATGTAATTATTTACTATTATAAATTCCAACAATAAAACACATGAGACAATTATTTAGGCTTGCATTATAAAAAGACAAGGGCCCTATCTTAATGAAAAGTTAATTTGCAAGATTTATGGATTTAATTAAATTATTCTAAAATGCAAATATCTAGTGAAAAACCCAAACGTGTAAGCTAGTCGCATTCTCTAATAAATCCCAAGAAAATTTTTGGCTGCGATCCACGTCGTGCTAAAAATTTACGACGTTTCCTATTTCTACACAAATTAAAAATAAACGATACACCGTCTGCTACAGAACTGGCACATTATCAGGGTCGATAACATTCCAGTTTCTCTTATTTTTCTTCGCTTTTCTTGCCAAAGTTCATTATATTCTGAAACATTGCTTTAAGTGACTATTAAATGCTCCCTTTTTTTATTTACATTATCGGCAGATAGTTTAAAGGCTCACAGCTTTTGCTGTATGTAAATTATTATTAATGAAGTGAAGACAACCGATGGGAATAATTTATCTACATTTATGTCTTTATAATTGTTATGAAATTTGTAACTAGTTCACTTTAGCGAGAAGCAATTAATGGGTTCTAATAAATGTATGCTGGCAGAGAGAGAAAATTTAACACCGAAAGAAAGGAAACATAAAGAATGGATGAATGAGGAAATACTACAGTTGATGTGTGAAAGAAGGGTACACAAAACAAATAATCCGATATGATACAAAGAAACAGATAAACTGATAAAAAAGAAAATAAGAGAAGCTAGAGAAAGATGGCTAAGTGAGCAATGCCAGGAGTTGGAACAACTGGAGCGAAAATATGACTTTTTTAATGTACACAAAAAGATTAAAGAAATGACAGGAAGGAGAAGAACAACACAGACAGGACAGATCAAAGATACAGATGGTTTACTCATAACAGATTTACAACAAAAAATGAATCGATGGACAGAATACATATCACAACTTTTTGATGAC